>NC_143015.1:80181263-80401263 GCF_055824585.1 Amblyomma mixtum | reverse complement strand
TGTGCTGACGTGTATGATGCTTGCTTCGGAAAATTAGATTACTCGCATGTATTGACGTTCCCTCACGCTAATAGAGTTACTAGTGGGCAGCTGGGTTCACTCATTTTATTTATTTATTGCAAGTACCTACAGCGTCTATGAGGCATGCAAAGAAGATATTGGAAACATGTCAGAAAGGTACACCACATACTAAATGAAGACTAAATGTGTTCCCAAGTGTGAGTGATAACATAACATACATCGGCAAAACACTGGTAAACGCACGAGAGCAGAGAGCTGGAAGAAATACATACGATCATCTTTTCAACGGCACTTTGGAAATCAGGTGCACAAACCACATCATTCGGAAGCTTACTCCAGCCCAGAATTGTGTTAGGGAAAAACGAATATTTAAACGCTCTAATAAGGCATTCATAACTCTTAATCTTTTTCATGTTGTCTAGTCTCTCAGAAATGTAATATGGCTGCTTTAGATAAGTATTTTTATTAACACCGGTGCAATCATTGTAAATGCTGTGCGAGAACTTCACTCTGCAGATTTTTCTTCGGGTTGCCAAAGTTTTCCACCCAAAAGGACAGCGAAGTTCTTTGCCCTTTATATGAAAATGATAATTTCCAGTCACAAACCTTGCAGGGCTTTTCTGTACCCTTTTTAACTTCTGAATGACTGTACCCGTGAAAGGGATCATTTAAATGAACTGGTACCCTCTGTAAGATGGGCACTGGGACGGTTAGAGGAGCAGGGCGCCGGTGGTAGACACAGAGACACAGGCCTCGTAGACACACAGGTCGAGCACCGAGAGCTCACACACAAAGCGATGGCAATGCCGCTCAACACAACGGTCAGAAGTTCGTCGTCGTCTTCGCCTCAACAAGAACTTCTTCGTCGTTACAACTGCCCTCCCCCCCCCCCCCCCCAAGGGAAGGAGAGGAGCCATCCTGGCGACTTACGGCGTGGGTGAGATGGCAGGGTCATAATACGGCTTTAGGCGCTGCACGTGAACAGTCTCGCGTCCGCGCCGGCGAAGATCAGGAGACGGCATCAGCGGTTCCACCACGTAATTAACAGGCGAGGTGCGCTCCACAACTCGGTAGGGGCCATGAAACTTCGCAAGAAGTTCCGAGGAGAGGCCTGGAGTACTGGATGGAACCCAGAGCCACACGAGGCTACCAGAAGAAAAGTGCGGGGACGTGTGTTGGCTGTCGTGGCGGGATTTCCGACGGTATTGGGCCTCAGTTGTGAGAGAACGGGCGATTTGGCGACACTCTTCTGCGTGTCGTGAAGCTTGCGAAATAGGAGTACACTCAGATGCGTCAGGCTGGTATGGGAGAATGGTATCGAGTGGAGCAGAAGGATGACGGCCGTAAAGAAGATAGAACGGAGAGAAGCCAGTATTCGACTGCGTTGCGGTGTTGTAGGCGTACGTCACATACGGAAGGACGAGATCCCAGTTGGAATGGTCTGATGAGACGTATATAGAGAGCATATCGCCGAGGGTACAGTTAAATTTTTCTGTAAGGCCGTTAGTTTGCGGGTGATAGGCAGAGCTTGTTCGGTGAATGATGTTGCACTTGCGGAGCAAGGCTTGCACAACTTCCGATAAGAAAACGCGGCCTCTGTCACTCAGCAGTTCGCGCGGTGCGCCGTGGCGAAGAATGAACCGTCGCAAAATGAAGGAGGCGACGTCAGACGCTCAGGCGGATGGAAGGGCGGCGGTTTCTGCATACCTCGTCAAGTGGTCAACTGCGACGATAGCCCAACGGTTACCGGCTGCAGTGTAGGGAAGAGGTCCATACAAATCAATGCCTACGCGGTCGAATGGGCGCGGTGGCAAGGTAGTGGCTGCAACTCGCCTGCAGAAGGGTGGGCAGGGCGCTTGCGACGTTGGCAGGGAAGGCATGAGCGGATGTGCTTAAGGATGAAGTTATACATTCCGCGCCAGTAGTAACGCAGCCGGATCCGATTGTATGTTTTGAATACTCCTGCGTGTCCGCATTGTGGGTCAGCGTAGAAATAATCACAGACTTGCGAGCGGAGGTGGCGAGGAACAACCAATAACCACTTGCGACCATCTGCGCTGTAGTTGCGGCGGTAAAGGAGATTGTCACGAATGGCGAAGTGAGGAGCTTGGCGACGGAGAGCGCGTGATGGAGAAGCCGCCGTAGTGTTAGAGAGGAAATCAAGCGGAGACGCAATCCAAGGGTCCATGCGCTGCGCTGAAGGCATGTCGTTGATGTGAAGCAACGGAGGGGAGTCGTCGAGTGTTGAGAGGCCGGCGAGCTCAACCGGAAGTGGGCAGCGAGAAAGGGCGTCGGCATCTTGGTGCTTGCGTCCGGTGCGATAAACTACACGGGCATCGTATTCCTGCATACGAAGAGCCCATCTTGCGAGGCGGCCGGAGGGGTCTTTCAGGGAGGATAACCAGCAAAGCCCATGGTGGTCCGTCACGACATCAAAGGGACGACCATAGAGATAAGGGCGGAATTTGGTAAGAGCCCAAACGATAGCCAACACTCTTTTTCCGTCACTGAGTAATTGGACTCTGCCTTCGTCAGGGTGCGGCTTGCATAGGCGACAACGTACTCATGAAAGCCAGGTTTGCGCTGCGCGAGTACAGCTCCGAGACCAACACCACTGGCGTCGGTGTGGACCTCGGTAGGGGCCGTCGGGTCGAAATGGCGCAGGATAGGTGGTGCGGTGAGGATGCGGCGTAAGGTATAAAACGCGTTGTCGCATGCGGGTGACCATTGTGAAAAGTCGGAGCTGCTGGATAGGAGTTGTGTTAAAGGGGCAGCAATCGATGCAAAGTTTCGGATAAATCTACGAAAGTAGGAACACAGGCCAAGGAAGCTGCGCAGTTCTTTGACAGATGTAGGCTTGGGAAAAGCAGCGACCGCTCGAAGTTTGGCTGGGTCTGGAGAAACGCCTTCCTTGGAGACAACGTGCCCTAAGATAGTGAGTTTGCGAGCGGCAAAACGGCATTTCTTCAAGTTTAGCTGCAAACCAGCGTCAGAAAGGCAGTTCAAGACGTGCCTCAGGCGATGGAGGTGGGTGTCAAAATCCGCAGAAAAGACGACGATGTCGTCGAGGTAGTAGAGGCATACCTTCCATTTTAATCCCCGCAAAATGGTGTCCATCATCCTCTCAAATGTTGCAGGCGCATTACAAAGGCCGAATGGCATAACTGTAAATTCGTATAAGCCGTCGGGGGTTACAAAAGCGGTTTTGGGGCGATCGGCCGCTTCCATGGGGACCTGCCAATATCCGGAACGAAGATCGAGGGAAGAAAATAGTTCGGCCCCTTGCAAACAGTCCAAAGCGTCATCGATGCGCGGAAGAGGGTAGACATCCTTCCGCGTAATCTTATTAAGGCGGCGGTAGTCGACACAAAATCGGATGGAGCCGTCTTTCTTCTTGACCAGCACAACAGGCGAAGCCCAAGGGCTACTGGAGGGCTGGATCACGCCGTCTTGGAGCATTTTATCAACTTGCTCTTCGATAACATGGCGCTCGGTGGCAGATACACGATAGGGGCGCTGCCGCACAGGTGCGTGGTTGCCGGTGTCGATACGATGGGTGACCGTGGAAGTTTGGCCCAAGGAACTCCGATGACAGTCGGAGGAGGAGCGGAACTGGTGAAGGAGGTTAAGAAGCTGCGTCCGTGGCGGGGAAGGAAGATCGGTGTCGATAGAGCGAAGGGAGAGGTCTGTAGCGGAGGAATCAGGCGCAGAAGATGGAGGGCTGAGCGCAGTCATGGCTAGATGAGGTGAATCGGCGGGGTCCTCACAGGTGAGAATGGACGCAATAGATTGTATACTGCCGAGACATTCGCCATGGCGCAAAGCAGTAGGGAAGGAAAACGGGTTAGAGACCCATAGCACGGAAAGGCCTGCAGAAATAGTGAGCACAGCGTAGGACAGCGGGAGGGACTTGCGGCGCAGGAAAGTGCAGGCCGGTGTGAAGAGAACAACGTCATCACAAACAGAGTCACAAGAGATGCTTACAAGCGCAGTGGAGCTGGGAGGAAGGACGATGTCTTCAGTGACGACGGCTTTAGCGCACGGAAAAGAAGGAGCAGCGTCTGGCGAGACATTAGGCAAAGCGGAGAACCCAACTTCTGCGCGAGCGCAGTCGATGACAGCTTCGTGACGCGACAGGAAATCCCACCCTAAAATTAAAGAATGTGAGCAAGAAGGCAGCACGACGAACTCGATGGAGTATAGTGTGTCCTGGATTCGAACTCGAGCGGTGCATGCTGCTAACGGCGTAATCGGCTGTGCGCTGGCCGTGCGCAGCGTGAGTCCCGAAACTGGCGTCTTAACTTTCTTTAAAGAAGTACATAACTTTTCGTCCATTACCGAAATCGCTGCACCGGTGTCTATCAGAGCCATCACAGACACGCCCTCAACAAAAACATCAATAAGGTTTGCAGGTGATCGATGAGGTCTTCGAAATTTCGACGGGGGCGCAGTTCTTGCCTCCGGAACTGCGGCGCCTAGTTTTCCTGCTGAGGAGAATTAGGGCGACGTCGCATGGGGGAGATAGAGCGGCGTCGAGGCGAAGGGGAGCGGCGACTGGAGAGGGCTGAACGATCAGGGGAGAAAGGACGACTTGGCGTTTGGTCGACAGGCTCAGAATACTGACGGGTTGAAGGCCAGTACCCCGAAGATTGGGCACGTGGGGCTGGCGCTTGGAGATGGCGACGGCAGTAGCGCGCGACGTGGCCAGGCACTCCGCAAGTGTAGCATACAGGACGGTTGTCACTGGTGCGCCACGGATTGCTTGCTCTTCGAGCTGGTCGCAGGGCAGGTGCCGACGCTTGCACAGGCACGTACATTGTAGGATAGGACGACGGCGGGGGCTGTACTAGAACGTCGGCGTAAGTCCGAGGACCGGCTACAGGTCTTGGGGCGACGTCGGCGCAAGGCATGGGACTGGTGACAGACCTTGGAGCAGCATCGGCGTAAATCAAGGGTGCGGCGACAGGTGGCGGAGGATGGAAGGATGGAAGCGCCTCAGTAACCTGGTCTTGTATAGCCTGTCGAAGAGCCGGGGCTAAATAAGGCGGCGCCTATTGAGGGCTAGGCAGAAGAGAAAGTTGCCGAGCTACCTCTTCACGGACGAAATCTTTGATTTGTTGCAGCATAGAGGTGTTGTCAGCTGCAGGCGCCAGTCCAGAAAGCGATTCAACCTGGGCTTGTTGGTGTTTCCGAGTCAATAACCGCTGTTTGCGCAGCTCCTCGAAGCTTTGGTAGAGCGTGAACACTTCCTTAACGCTGCGCAAGTCACGGGCTAATAGCATCTGAAAGGCATCATCGTCGATACCTTTCAAGATGTGTTTTATCTTGTCGGCTTCGGACATGTTCGCATTGACACGTTTGCATAAGTCAATGACTTCTTCTATATAGCTGGTGAAGCTTTCGCCGACGTGCTGCGAGCGTTCACGCAAACGCTGTTCAGCCCGAAGTTTCCGGACAGTGGGGCGACCAAAGACTTCGGCAAGCTTCGTTTTGAAGGCTGTCCATGTTTGGATGTCTCCCTCATGGTTCCGATACCAGAGGTTAGCGACCCCCGTTAGATAAAAAATTGCGTTGTTCAGCTTCGTATCGTCGTCCCATCTATTGCACAGGCTCACCCGTTCGTATGACGCGAGCCTGTCTTCCACGTCATTCTCATCGGCTCCGCTGAAGATTGCCGGATCTCGCTGGCGAAGGGAGCCGGCGCAGATGAGAGCTGGTCCCGTTTGCACAGATTGATTTTGGGCGTCTTCTGGCATTTCAAGCGTGGGAAGAGTGCGGCTACGCAGCTCCACGATGGAGATTTCTACCCCGCACCTCCACCAAATGTAAGATGGGCACTGGGACGGTTAAAGGAGCAGGGCGCCGGTGGTAGACACAGAGACACAGGCCTCGTAGACACACAGGTCGAGCACCGAGAGCTCACACACAAAGCGATGGCAATGCCGCTCAACACAACGGTCAGAAGTTCGTCGTCGTCTTCGCCTGAACAAGAACTTCTTCGTCGTTACACCTCAAACATAGTGAGGCTCGTGCTGAACTCAGTTCAGTCACAGACGAACGTGAGTCCTATTTCAGCAATGTCATCTGTGTACCTTTGCGACTGCAGGGATCTTCTGACTAGGGCGTCACCCTGAAAGCTGTTCTATTTTAGGGCACATTTTAATGCCGCTCTCTTCTCGCCTCTTCTCGTTGCACAGACACCTAGAAGATTGCTATTGCGTATTTGCCCTATATATTATTGCAGCCGCGAGAAAAGATATAAGGAGAGGCCGCAAGAACAATATCTATAACAGTAACCACCGAATGCATGCACTGTCTCACGAAGAAGCTTATGTGGATGTCTTGTGTTGCTAAGGCTACCATTAATGTCAACTTGCTGTACTAAACTATGACATTACTGCGCAAAACCTTTTTTCTCTACTTAAAGAAGACTGACGCATGAAGGATCCTTCAGTGATGTGTTTTAAAATGTCTTACACATCAGGCAGGCCAAAAAATAAAAGAACCGACCTTGTGCAGTCTGTCTGCGGCACCTAGGAAGCAGCGGTGTTGTCGGCGGACCATATACGTCTTTCGTACTTCGAATTGCAATGGCTGCGTAATTACCCTATTGAAAAATCCGGTATCGCGGCAAACCGGATTTTACCGGAACATATCGGTTTCATACCGGTCCGGTATGACTCTCATACCGGCGAGACCCGTCCGGTTAGATGGCTATACCGGTTCATACCGGTCCGGTATCGATCCCAAACCGGACAGACCGTTCCGGTACGGAGCTCATACCGGGCAGTCCATTCCCGGTTCGAAGCTCAAATCGGACAGACCAGTCCGGTACGGAGCTCAAACCGGACAGACTAGTCCGGTACGGAGCTCAAACCGGACATACCAGCCTGTATTCAGAGCGATATGTGCTGCGGTTTTGGTGCTTGGTCTGCAGATTGACTGTTGTACGCCAGCAGATATTTTTTAGGGGAAGGGGGGTGGGGGGGCAGCGTGCGCATAAGTGCGATAATCAACACACACACGGTTTTGCTGAAAGGGCTAGCAAAAGAAAAGGGCTAAGCGTGAGCTTCGCAGTGGCAAAACATGCAGTTTGTGCATGAAAGGCGGGGGCTGCATGAAGGGGATTTGCGGGCAACCGCCATATTGGCTGCCTGTGCAGCACCCTAACAAAGCCAGAGCGGCTGTGTGCGGGCAAACGGCTAGTATATATCCGCCAGCAGCTTTCGTAAGTCCTTTGAAGATTACTCTGGATTTCACAGTGCAGAACTTCAAGACTGGCTGATAAACATGGCGAGCCTCCGGTGACTGCGCCAGAGGCTCAAAAAGGTTTGTTACTGTCGCGTTCATTGCAGCAGCTTTCTTAATGTTCGCTAGCGGCAGCCTCTAGCGACGCACCGATGAAGAAAGAAAATTCTTGGTTTTCGTGCAGGAATTCTTTGCACTTCTTCTTCAAGTGATCGCCCACTGATAACGCAACTTGTCCAAGCGTCATCGCCAGAGGCCCCACCCTTCACTCTATCAGGAACACATACAAATCACAAATCGCCCAGAACATTTCTATCGACGAACAAGAAAAGGTTAATTCAACGGAGCCGGCAGCTTGGGGTGTTCCCTTAAGGGCGACGCTTCGTGCTAGCTAAAAGATACAGCGCTCGAGAGAACAAAATAAAAACAAAAACCACCTGTAGAAACCTTACACGAGTAACCCGTCTTTGCGCAATTTTTTTTAAAGCTTTTTTCTTTTCTCTCCTCACCGCCTTGCCTTTTCCTGGGTCCGGTCGCAAAAAAAAAAAAAACCTGCGCATTCCTGGCTTTTCTATCGGCCTTTGTTACTTCCCCTTGGGCTCCTCTGTGTCCGTCATGTCCCTTCCAGTGCCGTTCCCCGAAGCGGCGCGGAGGCGCTCACTCTACAACCCACGACCGAGCATTTTAAGCCGCCCTCCCGACCACGCTCCCCGCGAGGCTTCCATGAAGTGGTGAGGAGGTTCCGATTCTGCTTGTTCACTGTGCCCGGTCGCAGCGCGGTGACTTTATGCAGAAGTCCTCCCCCACCTTTCCTGATTTTGTTTGGAACAGGTTTTTCTCTCCTGCGGCTGGTTGAGTGTCAAGCGATGAAGGTAGCTGCGAAAAGACGCTGGCACTCGCTCGTTGGCGTTGAATTTGTGTTATACAATTTTTTGCGCCTTTCTTCGTGTTGCCTTGATCAATCCATGATCAGAGATGACATCGCCTTCAATGCGTACGTCCAGTGCAAATATGGTGGAACCCTATCATCCTTGTCTCAGTGATGAATGACTTCGCTCCGAAAGACGTGAGTGGTGAACATTTGACCGGTGGAGGCCACGGCGGTGAAGGCGGATTTTATGACGGCGACGTCGTGCTGCTAGGACGTAAGTACGCATTTTAAATCACTCTGTTCTTTAAATACTGCCTCCGTTTCGGGTATATGCTCGGCGTCAACAGAAACGTTCTAACTGTCCAGTGTCTTTTTAACTAAAACTTTGTAGATTGCACAGCGTAGAGGGACGAAATAGCGCAAAATTTTCTTTCAGTTACATACCGAAATTGCTTGTCCTTCATGATAACACGACTAAAATTAGTTTTATAGTTTGTATTCTTTCTTTACAGAGGCATGTGGTGTACACGTGCGGGAGCAATCATCGATAAGCGTCCTGAGGGGGAGCGGCTCAAGCCCTTGAACAAACATGAAGCATCGCATCGATGCTGCGGTATGTGCCGTAAATAATGGAGGATGACGACGCAAGCATCGGAATCGTCCGAGCAACCTGTTTACACACCAATAATGTTACGACGCAGAGTTTCAATACATTATTGATTCAAATATGGAATGCGTGAGGTGCATTCACGATACTAAGCATTGCCAATGCTCAGGGCCTGGCGTCTTGAGACGCCTTGCTTGTTTGTGGCTTGTCTGGGCCCACGAGGGCCCGCAATTCAGAGCCCTGTTTGTGCTGCTGGGGTATGCATTTGTAATTATTGCATACAGGTGTACCTCGGGAATGGAATTTTTATTCCTTCGGCAACGTGGGCAGCAGTTATGGTGGCACCCAAAGGTTCGCGTTTCTGCAAGGACGCAGCCTTTGGACGACTCCACAACTCCTGGAAAGGCGCGTTACAGGGCAAGCTTGCCATCGGAACCTGAAGTCAGAAGCCTCGACAGTGGGCAGGAAGCCAATGACCCCTGAAAAGCTACAAGCCATTGGCCGTAAGTTGCATGTCACAGTGCTCAATGCATTATGTTGTGTGTTAGTGCCCAATTAAATGATAAGGTGGGGGCATTATGTACTACCAATCATATTTTCTTTTCTGCAGGTGCTTTTCACTACTTCATTGGCCAGCACCCTGTAGAGACCCCAGCGCCGGTAGATCGCCGCAAAGAGTTAAATTATTACCTCAGTGGGATGGTTCAAGACATGCAAAAAAAATAAACATCTTTTGGAGTTTTTGATGCATTATAATACTCACCAAGCTAGCAATACTTGGTAAAAGGTGAGAGAAAATAACACGATTGCACATCGACTGCAATACGAGTCGCTGATAATCGCAGATTACCAGTGTCTGAGGCTCTGTATATTGCAGCATTTGGCATGTACACTCATGGCCCCAGTTTTTGGGCAGATTTAGTCCAAGTGGAATATATTGAAGCATTTTATTCCTGCCTTTGTCCTGTGATACAGGGCCCTCCTGTATAATACGGGCCTAGCCTGTAGAATACAGGACTGTCCTGTAATCAGGTATGAATTTTAAACCGGAACCGCATACCGGGTTATTGTACAGGATTTGCGATACCGGATTACCGGAGTATCCTGTACAAAACAGGAGAGTCCTGTATTATACAGGACTGTCCTGTTTTATACAGGATATTCCGGTAATCCGGTATCGCAAATCCTGTACAATAACCCGGTATGCGGTTCCGGTTTAAAATTCATACGGGATTTTTCAGTAGGGTATTCCAGTTCCACTGGTTTTGTGCTCACGCTGGTGTCGTCGCCGTAGTGTTCGCGGGTCCAATACCATAACAAAAAGAAGAATATATTAATAATTATAAAGCTGCTGGCCACGGCATGGACACTTTGCAGCCATTCTACTGTGGACGATATCCTGCAGCGAAGGCCAAATTGGACAACAGAATTCCAACTGAAGGATCTCATTAAAAGCCTGATACAGACTGCACTTCCACCCAGCCAGCAATTCGCCCAATTCTTTACAGGCTGCTGCGACTATTTATGTTTTTGTGAGTCATGTCAGTGGAACTGGTAGTCATGCGAGGCGTCACGGCTGCCTTAATTACTTTGCGAGGACGATAGCTGTGATACCACGCTGTTATTTGAGCGCAGAAGGCGGGAATTTGTATGATTTTCTACATTTTAAGTGGGATGCTTCTTTCTACCAGCGTTGCGCGTACAGTAGAAGCGCTCGTGCCTTTATTTACTCTTCTCCGTTTCGTCTCATATGGCACAGGAAGAGCAAAACCTAAGAATCAAGAAGTCCTTCTTGCAAAAATGCAACAGAAGGAAGTGCGCGGGGAAATTCTGGAATTGTCAAAGCAAAAATGAAAAATACTTGATGTTGTGAGGTCATCCAGCCATCCTGCAAACGTAATATGAGCGCGAAATGAAGCAAGGGCAAGAAAATTAAAACGCGAACTGCAAAACTGGAAGATATTAAGTTTTTCAGGCACAATACTAATGCGGTTGATTTTTGCATCGAAAACATAAAGACCGCTATTTGGAAGTTTAAATAGGCAACGCCTTTATTTCATCACGAGCCGCTAATAATTTTATTGCTTGTGATCGCTTTTCGGCTGTTTTGTTCACGTTTGATTTGGCGCTTAAGGAATGCAGGGATGCTTGGCAATGAGAAGCGTACCATCCATTGAAACATGAGGCCTGGAAAAAGGCTAAATTTGAAAAGCGAACCAAGAAAACTTTTTTAGGGATGAGCAAAGGGGCGCTTTGGCAGTGAGTGAGAAACTGCGGACCTCCTAACGTGGCACGGAAGCAAATAGAATCTGTTTAAAAAAAATGGCGACTTAGCATGCAGGCGATGACAGAGCCCTAACAAAGCAGTACCGTAGTGTTTAGTAGATGTTAGGGGCACATTATTTGGCAAGGTACTCGGAACCTCTCCCACTGATATGATAATAAAAGCAGGCCCACCAGGGCTGAACAACAAGGGAAAGATAAGCAAGATCAGATTGTATACTATTGAGAGGACGTGCGTATCATACCCTTCTGTGCACATGTTCTCATATCAGCCAAGAGCTCATAGGACATGATAAAAACAAAAATTATGCCATAAGGAATTTTGAGGACTATGACATCAGCATTTTTTTGATTATGTAATAAAGAAGTCGGTGAATCCTGTAGGGGTTTCGGAGAGAGAGAGAGAGAGAGAGAGAAAGGAATTTTAATGAGGGAAATGTGGAGAGGTCGGCCGGTGGTAACATGGCCCTGGCCTGCTACTCCACATAGGGGAAAGGGAAGAGGAGGAAAAGGAAAGTGCGAATGAAGGCTGATGATGGCATAATACAATGAGTTTCACGGGTGATGTCTACACACACACACACACACACACACACACACACACACACACACACACACTGGCTGGCACTCGCATCGCGGCTAGTAGACGCACATAAAACTCATAAAACTGGTGTCTGCAACACAAACACCGACACATGTCATTAACCATGTAGGTTGTGCACAGGCAGTCACAGTCTAGTATCCAGGCCTGTTTCAAAGAAAAAGTTGAGCAGGGCCTTTATCACACGCCACCAATCAGAACGTCTCGTCCTGGTAATATATATTCGGCATCAGCCTAATATATATAACCTTGACGATGGAAGAGTAGCCGAAGAGCAGAGTGAGTGAGTGAGTAAAAAACTTTATTCTCGCAAAGGGATTCTTCCGGCGAAGGTTGGGCCCTCAGTCCAGGGCCCCAGTGGCCATTGCCGTCTTGCGAGCTTTGTCGATCAGCTTGAGCTCTCCTTCAAGCTTCGAGCAGGACAACACAGCCTCTCACTGCTCCGTTCTTAGAGTGCACGACGTTTCGCGGGCAAAAAGTTGAAGAGCAGACTAGTCCAGCTTTAATAGAGGGAGTCGGCAAAACCTTCCAAGTAATCAAATGCTTTTAAAGCTCAAGCATCTCTTTGAAAAACAATAAGCGTTTCTATGCGGAAAGTTTGCCATCTTACATGGCGAATGTTGCATAATTTCTCGCGAAGAGGAGCCACTGAAAATACTAACATTATATTATTCCTTGAGGACGCTGCTCTTCAACAAACAAAAAGTAGAACCATTAGCTCACTTCCCGCTGTATAAAGGAGGTGGCTGCAGTTTAAACAAACCAGCCTGCCTAGGACATCAACAATACCGTAATTTCGAGACTTTAAGCAAAAAGCAGTGTTTAATTTGAGTACAGAACAAATGCATCCAAAAGGGCGGGAATTAACGCCATCGTGGATTAACGCCATCGTGTTCCTACACATAATAAGTAACATAATTACGAGTAAAATCATAAAGAGTATCATAGAAGGTTGCATCATTTCTGTGCTGTTATTGAAAAATTCTTTACAAAAGAAATTGCGAGGATTGAACGGCGGGGAGCTGAAAATAAAAGTTGAGACGGACACGTTAGCACCCCTGATTTTTTTTTTGACCGAATGCTCAAGATTCACGACCAAAGCTTAAAAAGCCCGACCATAGCTGAAGCCATGACCTTGACTTTGAATGATGTAAATGTTGGCGCTACTGGCTTTCTAAACCACGGCTGCGCGTACAGATCATCTTCGCTGGCACCTGCACGAGCGCACAATGCTATCGCTCCAGGCGAGTCGATTTAAACTGCGACACACTGTCGTACTGTGCATTGCACGCTATCGTCTTCGTCAGCTTCCATCTGCGGTGCGAACAGATAAGACGAACTTACCTAGATCTCAGCTTAACCTCAGTCTACTGAACCCACATATGCCGACGACCGCGCAAAGCAAATTCATGGGCCAATCAGGCTAAACACATGCCTGCTAGGTTTTGCTACGTTAAAACGTCATTGCTAAAACAACATTGCTACGTTTTGTTACGACTGTGCCTGTATATAACTCACGCGAGGAAGTTTAAGGCAGGATCGGTTACACAAAGAACGAAAGCATTACCACCTGATCAAGCCTACACGGCAAGAAAAATTAAGTAACCACCAACTGTATCGAAAGAAGAGAAAAGATAATGCAGCCAGACATTTGTGAAGTGTGCTGCATAATAGACTGTCCGTTAAACATAGCGACTGCAGATCCAGATTATCAAAATAAAAAATCGGCTTGATTGCGAGTACTGTAGACCTCACTTGAAAATTCCTTAAGGCTTTCAAGATAATATTAATCCCTGAAAGAGTATATAGCAACAGCAAACAACTGTTCCTTTATAAACTAAGTAAATTAAATATTGATAGCGCTTTCCTATAATGGATTAAGTGTTTATTAAGTCGTCGGTACCAATATGTAACCGTTAATGATAATGACTCCCGGATTTGCTTTGTAACATCTGCCGTTCCACAAGGATCGGTACTAGCAACTGTTCTTTTCCTAATCTATTCTTCTCCTCCTTAGTTACTTCGAAAATAAGGCTTTTCTCTGATGATTGTTTTTATACAGAGCAGTAACTAGCGTAGGTGATGCATGTGCTCTTCAAAATGTGCTGATAAATATTGTACCTTGATGTGACACCTGGCTTATGAAGATAAAGGTTTACAAATGTAAAGTGATCATAATTACAAGCAGGACCACAGAAACAATATTACTCTTGTCCCTCCTTAACGACGCCTCAATCACCCAAGATAACAAGTAAAAGTTTATTGGTGTTCAATTAACAAATTATCTCTCCTGGAAGTCGCACATTGAATATGTCGCTAATAAAGGTAACCGATTCTTGGTTTCATTTGTCGCAACTTTTACCTGGCCCCAGTCCCTCTCAAAACTACTCTTGCAAAGAACTAAAGTACGGTCGAAACTTGACTGCGCTGCCTCAATGTAGCATTCAAACACAAACTCTCTCATAGCTTTACTTAAATCAATTCAAAAGTGCCCCGCAAGATTTATCATAAACTATGTTACACTCACAATAGCCTTAAGCAACCTCTGTTTACTCCTCTAGTGCACTCAACGTCCCGCAGAGATAACCACCTAAAAGTTCATGTTTCAGAGCGCAGGAGTGACCCGCTCATAAACTCCTTAATCCGCAAAACTGCTTCGGATTGGAAATACCTGGGTTCCTCCGGGATCACTTTTATCTACAATTTAAGATTCAAATATGCTGTTTATAATTTCGTACTGTAAGGACTTAGTATATCCTCTGCACATTTTGTCATTATTTTTCCACTTCTCTCCGTAACCGCTGACCGGCACTGAGAGTAGGAAAATAAAGTGAAATATAACAGCTCTATCACCAGTAAGACAGACAGACAGTGATGTCTTTCGAGGAGGCACTTGCATATTAAGAAAAAGGCTCAACGTCATATTGCACACCACGCAGTGAGCTATGAAGACGATAATATTCCAGGGAACTTAAGAATAACGGAAAGAGAACAGAATATGCGCGAAAAAAACGTGAGATAATGGATTTGTAGCTAAATTCAAGACGCCAAAATCATCATGAACAGATGTTGTACTGCAGCCAATAATGTACAAGACGCTGCCGTGTATTAACGGAATCGAATGAAAGCGAAATTAAAGGCTGCATAGCGCGACAGAAAGTGGTTTGTGGATACGAGTATGAAAAGTTCGCGGTGACAGGGTAGGCGCAGCTGGTGAAGGACACAAAAATTAGTTTCCACGAACTAAAAAGACGCCTGTTAGCAATGCTACTTTTTGATTTTCGTACATGGCACTGGCCTTTATGGGAAGCGCAAGGTGTTACATTTTGCCTTGGTTACGCTGTACAAGCTCAGCGATTCCTGAGAGTTTAAATTTAAGGGTGAGCCAGCCTGCCCTTAACGCCACCGTGACAGGACCGCGTATTGAAGTTCAATGCGAGAGGCCATTATCTTGCTCTAGACAACACATAGCTTGTGCTGCTGGTGGGGATGACGATGTTGCTCTTAAATGACGTGAACATTTGTGGGATCAGTAGAAGTGCAGTTGGGGACAGAATATAGACCCTGCTTCTGGATTCAAACTCTTATGTAGCATTTCGTTACGGAAAAAAAATCTTGGCTGCCTTCATGTGCAAGCGCAAAAACAAATATTTCTATCATACACAACAGACAACCAATATCTCTCGCTAGGCAACGGCTTACAGAACTTTGACCAACTATGAGTGGCAGATATTCTCCTGGCCGCGTCTTCACATTGTAGCAGACATGTCCGACAATATTTGAGAAAAATTTTGAATATTGGATGAACGTAACATACTGTTATGCAGATATTGCTGGTAATGGTTGATTCCTCCGATGTGTGGCAAAATTTTTCATTTCAATTTTTTTCATCACTACATCGAACAGTAAAGAATTCTATATAAAAACAATGGCGGCCGCTCTTACGATAGCAACACGTTAATAGCCAAAAAACAGGAGCCTGTCAACAAGAGAACTGCGGATATATTGAACGTTACAGGAAAATGTCACAATATACGAAAAAATCGCATTAAGAAATTCTTTCTATTTCAAAACTGATTTTGTCCAGAATTCTTTTGAATGTGTAACGAGACCTCTTTTGTTATGCAATAACATTTTTTATTTGAACGCTTAGGCGTGTTGAAATTACATGCCTTCCTTTCGGTTTCCTGGTTAAGCAGCCAGGGTGACTGTTCCGGGCTTTGGTGAATTTGTTACTTGATCCCATTTTTCTTTAGGCTTTTTGTGTCTGCTTACAGTCCACTTTTTTCAAGACACCTCGGCAGTTTGCAAAGAAAACATAGTACATCTTGATTGTTACGGTGGCTAATTGCTATCCGGAGCAAAGAAACCTCCCAATTACCTCTACAAATGGCCCCAGCGCGTTCGTCCTCTCCAAACACCATATGTATGACACGTAGCAAACGAGATAACGGGTTCTTTTTTCGCCTAGCACGAAATGTTAGGCCCTGCCGCCAGGCTGTTCAGGTGCAGAAATCTAGGAAAGTTCCACGAAAATAAATGAGAAAAGTTGAAATCGAAATGACGGCGAATCCGCCGATAACAAATGATTCTCTATGTGCTTGCCCAGCTAGTCGTTTCGGGAACATTAAACTGTCTCGCCCTTTCTTGTGCCGCCCTTTCTTCACAACCCAGCAATTTTGAGCTCTTCGTGACAGTCTCTGACGCATGTGAGCTGCAGCTTACGTTTGACAAGCTCGCTGTCAAAACACGAAAAATCATGTTCTGCTGAGGCGCAATCTTTTCGACGCCCTCTTTCCACTTCAGCGAATTACTTCTGTTCTCCAAACATATATCTCTTCCCCTTGGTCTCTTGGCTGAAAAAAAAAGAAACATTATGGCTGGACAAAATACTACAAAAGCCTAATATCTCGGCTCCTGAATTCACACTCTTCACGTCCGTGGTGGTAGTCAACGCAACATGCGTCGGGAAATTTGGATCTTCTGCTTACTACTTCTTATTCGTAAGTCGTAACTAGCATCCTAATGACTACTGGTTTTGCCCAAAAACATCTACACGAAGTTTGCATGCCTAATGATATAGCTTTGAGTCCTTATGAATCCAGTCAATAAACGAATGTTTTTAAAAAGAAAATGTATATCTTAAGCAGTCCTGCCATTCGCGTTAAAAACGAACATACAGAATTTTCTACTTTCCTGAGTAGTCAGGAATCTAATGTTATTTGTCCTTTCTGGAGAGTAGGCAGCAAACTAAGTTAATTAAAGCCCGTTTAAGAAACCGCACCGTAACACAGGGGCAGTACAACTCGACGAGACAGGTTTTTAAGGTGATTCGAGGAGAATTGCTTAAGTTGAACAAATGTGGATGCATAGCAGTTTGTAGCCTGCTCTAAGCTCGAAAACCTTTCCCGGCATTTGAAAGCGCTGGCACCTGAATTGAATTTGCTTGCATGCGTTTTTTGATTTCAACGTTATCTTTGAGGTTCGCTTGATTCTTAAAATGCATTTACCGGAACATCTACGTTCAGGGATTGAAGCATATGTCCGTTGTGCATGATTCCCAATGTATATTCGGCTGTAAAATTTGTGTTTTGGATGCCCGAACAAACGTCACTAACCGCGCTGACGACACAAACACCTGCTACCTGGAGGGGACTTGCACAAGCGTCATGACCTATTATAAATTGAAAACGTCTGGGTAACATTGCAACGCAAGAACATTATTTCCGAGCACACGTATGCCGTAAGGTTTTGCTTGCTCCAGACCTTGCGTGAAAAGAGCATAAAGGAGGAAAGGAGACATAACGTACACTATAATATAGTGTACACTATAACGGCACACTTGTTCTCGTATTTTTTGTGGCAACGTACCGCCTTTTGCCAAAAGTGATCGCACTCTCTTTATTGTTTTTCGTCCTATAAGGCGAGTGCTTGTCCTCCAGAAGAAAATAGAGGTGGCATAGATTGACGTCAAATAGGTTATACTGCCAACAGACGAGGGCTAGCAGCCACAGTTTTCACTGTGAAAAATAGTTCTCCTTTCCTTTCATCACTAGACGGTGGTTTGGTTTTCAAAGATGCTATATTCACGAATAAACAACCCTGGCAATACCCCAGTATTAAGGGAATATTTTTCACCACAGAAGAAATATTCATAAACAGAAACAATCCTTTCTCAACACGCCTCGGTCATAGATGGATTGAGCCGCTTACACAAGTCAACAACGTCCTCGATGTAGCTGGTGAAATTCTCGCCATTCTGCTGAGCACGACTGCGCAAACGTTGTTCGGCACGAAGTTTGCGGACAACGGGGCGGCCGAAGACGTCAGTCAGGCTGGTTTTGAGAGCCGACCAGGTAGGAAAATCCACCTCGTGATTGCGGAACCACAAGTTGGCGACGTCGGTCAAGTAGAAGATGACGTTCGTGAGCTTAACGACGTCATCCCATTTGTTATATGCGCTCACGCGTTCGTAGGAGGCCAGCCAATCTTCTACGTCGGTGTCGTCAGTGCCGCTGAAGATCGTGGGGTCGCGCTGACGGACGGCACCGGAACAGATGACCGGCTGGGCAGGTTGGACCGAGGTGTCGGACATCGTGGTAGAGCCTGGTAGCCTGGGCATCGTACCATAGATCCACGGGGAGAACAAGCAGCACCTCCACCAAGTGTAATGTGGAAACTCGCACAGTTAGTGTGGGCGGCCACAGTCCTTGTCCCAGCAGTGCTGCTCAGTAGACCGGTGATGATGATGAGACCGGTGTTCGCAAGAGCGCACACGAGCTTCTTCAGCTTCGTCTTCTATCTTCTTCCTCTCGTTCGGCAGCGCTAGACGCTGAGGCAGCAAACCCCAACTCTCTTTCTTACACTACGAATATTTTTCGCCATCGAAAATTTGCATAGCAGGAAACAGACAAACTAGGCAGTGCACCTACTGTTTGATCCTATCTAGGAATAATAAGCACGTTGTGCCTAAGGAACAAGAAACCCATTTTAATCGTACGTGTGGTTACGGCACGATGGTATTTTTTGGCGGCAAAGGTCACTTTAGTGGAGAGACAGTGATAACTTCAGCCACCTGTAGTTTGCAGGGGCTGGAATTACAAAGTATAAGAAACACGGTACATTGCCTGGCATGCACCTGCATGCCAGGCATGCAGGTGCATGCCTGGCAATCTCCCATGCACTTCATTTTGTAAACGCTCTCAGTTGCTCAAGCTTATTGTGACATTAATTTATGGGGGTTTTCATCTCATGCAGGGTCAACAACAACTGAAGACATCTCGGAAGATGGTATGTCTCGCTACTTTAACTCTTCACCTTTTCAACCACGCCCAAATACTGCAAAATAAACTCAGTTAACCGGCCCCAATATAGTATAATGAAAAAATAACAATGTTCTGCCTAGTATTTGTGACGCATTCTGAGCACGGCTTTTATAGCCCCTGCATAAAAAGTAAATTTATTTTTTAGACCACTCAAAATGTCTCCTACTCTATGTCATTCAAGTTACAGTAGCGGAATACTTGCAAAATAACGTGAGCAGAAGTACACCTTTTTACCCTGCACCGAAGGCAAGGAGATTTGGTTCAATAGAAAAATTAAGGGCCATATATATTCGGCAATGTGCATTGTTTTACGCCACAGCCTAACAGCTCGTTCAGTCGACAAGACGTCGGTGCTATAGTAGGAGTCGCCACCGCCTGTCGGAAATAATCGGTGGTTGCCTAGAAAAAAAATCGCATCGTGGAGTTTTGAGGTTCTAGTGATTGAGGACTGACTGGTGTGTGATAGGTTATGACGAGTTAATGAAATAATTGAATTAATTAATCAACAAATAAAAGAAAAAGAAATGAAAAAAAATTAAGGGGGCACTTTGTTGACTTAAAGTGCGGTGAGGCGAAAGCCTTAAGCTCAGTGTTGCTGCTTGTGTCACTCATGTGTGGTTAAGATGTTAAGCTTCGCCTCGAAGGGTGGAACGCGACAGCGCCTTACAACGCTGCCAGGGAGTCCACAGAACGCCATCGCCCGTTCGGTTTTACGCCTTGCTCGTCGGTAAATTGGTTTTTGAGGAAAGGGAATGTATCTGTCTGGCATACCTCGGTGGACACCTGCACCTCGCCGTAACGGGAAGGGAGGAAGATGGGAGTGAACGAAGACACCGTATTCACCAGACGCGCCTTTTTTCATTCCAAACCATCGAGCTGGCATGGCGGAGTGGTAGCGTGCTCGTCTTGCACTCCGGAGAGCGGGGTTCGATTCCCGAGCTCGACCTGTTTCCAACTCGGTTTTATTTATTTATCTGACATGACTAGAAAGGTTAATTAGGCTAATTAGGTAATTAAGCAATCAACTCAACTCATTCCCACTTACTTGGAGCATCACTATACGATCCCTGTAATTGGTTGCATGGTTACTAGCCTAAGTACAATTAACCCCGATTGAAATTCGCACGCGGTGACGTCAAGACCGTTTCGACCAATTGAAAAGCGTGACATTTCTGTCGACAACTTCTGCTTACAACGATGAGGCATTAAAGGCTTCCGCCTCAAAATTTGGAAAATTGGTGTTAAATGGTTTCAATATGCTCAGAATGAAAAGCCATTACTTGATTATTGTAATTAAAAAAGTTACAGAGTGTAATTGGTAAATTTATTAACTGAAACACTTGTAAACAATTCAAAGTGCATTAATTTACACCATAACGACATGCAGCACCCTCTCGCGTTGCACTCTTAAAAGCGAAGCTAAAGCGTCGTCCAATTTTTTTCTACCCTTAAGATATCCTTAATTTAGTACACCTGCAAAACTTTTCGTAATATATTCAAGTGCATTTATAATATGCACAGGCGCCATTCTGTAATCACAACATACTTAAATATTAGTATTAACTAAAAAACAAATTGACGATTACGTTTTTCAGCAACTCGAATGCATCGCACGCTTGAGTGTGGATATTGCCCGCTGACAGGCGTAGTATGTTGCCTTTAGTCACCAAACACAAACACGGAGCGTGTAGAAGGAATCGCTTCTACGCCGCACGCGCTAACGCCACTTGTACGTTGCTATCTCTCGAGCTGTAACCACTCCCGATTCTGCTTCACCGCTCTTTTTCTCCTTTTGGTGCGGACGCTCCACCTCTCACGTACAAACCTGGAAGGTGATGTTACGGCGCAGGTATGACCCTGAAGCGGCCCGAGTTAATAAAAACGGAATAAAATTCTGGTGTAGGTGGGAATCGAACGCGAGCCTTCGGCATGCGAGACGGGGAGACTTCCACCTCGCCATGAATGTTTTTTTTATTAGCTGCCTGGCTTTGGCACGACATTTAACGAAAAAAACACGCGAAACACTATGTACAAATAAACTGTCATGGTCAGTCAGCACGACTCTGGATTCGTCAGGTTAAAATTCTTGTAACATACACAAGGGCTCTAGGCTTGAGATCCACTCGGGAGGCTCCGCAGTGGCTTTCTGGATGGCATGAAACCAGTCTATTCTTTCCTGAAAGTAAATTTGGGCAGGTCGTGCATCTATCATAATGATAGCCTGCCATTCTTTAGCGCTATATACAGTGGTATACGCTATATACAGTGGAGCGCTATATACAGAGCGCTATATAAATTCCAATGTGGAAAGGTGTCAGGCAGGGAGAGACGATCTCGCCAATGCTATTCATCGCCTGCTTACAGGAGGTATTCCTGGGCCTGAAATGGGGAAGAGTTGGGATAAGAGTTAACGGAGAATACCTGAGTAATTTGCAATTCGCTGATGACATTTCCTTGCTAAGCCACTCAGGACAAGAACTGCAAAGCATGATCAATGAGTTAGACAGGCAGAGCAGAACGATGGGGCTAAGAATTAACATGCAAAAAACCAAAGTAATGTTCAACAGCCTAGCAAGGAAACAGCAGTTCGCAATTGGTGGTGAGGTAATGAAAGTAATAACAGAATATGTCTGCTCAGGGCAGGTAGTGACCGCAGATCCTGATCATGAGAGGGAAATAACTAGAAGGATAAGAATGGAGTGGAGCGCGTATGGCAGGTTCTCTCAGATCATGAATGGCCCGGCGTCAACAGGCTGACTCAGAGTTGCGTCCGCTCATCGAGCATCTGGAGGGCCTTAACGTTGCTGTTCCTCGGCTTTTCGTTCGAGGTTTGGGCTCCCACAATCTCCGAGATGGCGTCCTTTACAAGAGGAACTTCGCGCATAACACGGAAACCTTTCTTCTGGTTGTGCCATCCGAACTCTGTCCAGAAATCTTGCACGCCTGCCACGACGAGCCACCAACAATATTCTGGGTTACAATATTCTGAGTTGTAATAAGCAAATCTATCAGTGGGCATTCATGGAATGTTCGCTCCCATTTTTTTGTGCGCGCAAACGTGTCGGTGATGCTGAGACAAGTGCTTACCTCTATGTGAACACCTTATCTGTTACTTGTTGGGAACGCTAATTGTAATGCTGCGTAGGAAAGCAGAGCAAAGTTCGCGCTAGGAACAAAATTTTAAAATGAACTCTACGCGTAGAGTAGCGCCATGCGCTAGTGTACACGACACCACTGGTGGGAAAATGTGTGTTGTATGATTCAGAACAAAAATATAATCTCTCAATCTGCTTTCCAGATGGAAATCAAACACAGCCTGCTGTGACCATCATTAATGAAGGTAAGGTATAAAACCTGCCCTTGTAGAAATTTATTCTTTCTGACTGATAATACTAAGCTCTTAAGGTGATCAGTGCTTGCTGCAGTCCCTTTTATTCCGCAGAATCGGATGTTCAACTCAATGTAAGCGTACGAAAATTAGCATCAACAACTTTAGTCAATGACTGACTGTTTATGCGGCTTAAACCGCATAAACAGATGCATTTGAACGACAGCTTGATTTCATCTTCATGGTTAATGTGTTGTGTGTAAGGAGACAATGTTATATGTATAACGATCAATTTCGGGTCACGTTGAACGGGAACATTGGTATCAAAACATTTTATACAGCTTGTAATTTATACACTGCCTGTCGTGATACTGCGCTAAGAATACCTGTTAGGATGTGTAAGAAACCAATAGCTGCAGAAACCAAGGGGCACAGGGGATTTTTTTTTTAATCCATTTATTTATTTTGTGGTGTTCATCAATTTAGAATATTACTGAATATGTTATCGCTTAAAGCTAATTGATTAGAAAAGCAGAAGAAAAAACAACCACATGCCGCCGGTGGGATCCGAACCCGCGACCTCGAATTACGCGTCCGGTGCTCTACCTCTGAGCTACGGCGACGGCTGTCAAATCTTCTGTTTTCGGGGCTATTTATGTTTACAAGTACCCTAACCTTGAGAGTGTTCATCAGCGCCACCCACGTTCATAAGCGGCGGACGTAGGATGTGTGTTAGTGCTAGCAACTAATTGTGTCAAGCCGTCCTTTTTTTATAGTAGTACATTGTCCGTGTCATTTTTTGGCATGGTTATAGTGCTAAATCTAAGCTAACACGAGATCTTACCATTCTGTGGTCGCTACAACGGACCTTACCGAGGACCTCCACATCCTCTACGATGCCAGGGTGTGCACACAGTATGAAGTCTATTTCATTTTTAGTCTCACCATTGGGGCTCTTCCACGTCCACTTCCTGTTTGCTCGTTTGCGGAAGAAGGTATTCATAATCCGTAAATTATTTCTATCTGCGAACTCTACTAATAACTCTCCCCTACTGTTCCTAGAACCTATGCCATAGTCACCTATCGCCTTGTCTCCAGCCTGCTTTTTACCTACTTTTGCATTAAAGTCGCCCATCAGTACAGTGTACTGTGATTTTACTTTGGTCATTGCTCGTGTTAGCTTAGATTTGAAGAGGGAACGGAGGAAACTGGTGAAGAGAAAGGCTATTAACGAGTTAGCATTAAGAGGGAAGGTAGAGGAATTCAGAATGTCGCTGCAAAACAGATTTTCCGCTTTAACTGAAGAAGACGACCGTAGTGTTGAAACAATGAATGATAATCTTACATCTATCGTTACAGAGTGCGCCGCAGAAGTAGGTGGTAGGATTGTTCGACAGGATACCAGCAAGCTATCTCAGGAGACTAAAGATCTGATTAAGAAACGTCAAAGCATGAGGACGTCTAACTCCACAGACAGGATAGAACTAGCAGAGCTATCGAAGTTAATAAATAAGCGCAAGGTAGCCGACATAAGAAAGTTTAACATGGATAAAATCGAGCATGCTCTAAGGAACGGAGGTAGCCTAAAATCAGTGAGGAGAAAACTGGGCATAGGTAAAAACCAGATGTATGCGCTAAAAGACAAACAGGGCAATGTCATCAGCAATATGGATAAGATAGTTGAATTAGCCGAAGAGTTCTACACACATCTATACAGTAGCGAATCTAATCATCAAGTTACTGAGGGAGGCAGTCGAGCACAGCAATGGGACATCCTGCCAGTAACGAAGGAGGAGGTAAAGAAAGCCTTAGGAGCAATGCAAAGAGGGAAAGCGGCTGGTGAGGATCAGGTAACTGCAGATTTGCTGAAGGACGGAGGAGAGATTGTGCTACAAAAACTAGCCACCCTGTATGCGCAATGCTTTGTGACCTCGAGAGTACCAGAAGCTTGGAAGAACGCTAACATTATCTTAATTCATAAGAAAGGAGACGTCAAGGACTTGAAGAATTACAGACCAATCAGCTTATTGTCCGTTGCCTACAAGGTATTTACTAAGGTAATCGCTAATAGAGTCAGGACAACCTTGGACTTTAGTCAACCAAATGATCAGGCAGGCTTTCGTAAAGGATATTCGACAATAGATCACATTCACACTATCAATCAGGTGATAGAGAAATGCGCAGAATATAACCAACCCCTATATATAGCCTTCATTGATTACGAGAAAGCATTTGACTGAGTGGAAACCTCAGCTGTCATGCAGGCATTGCGAAATCAGGGTGTAGAAGAGTGCTATGTGAAAATATTGGAAGATATTTATAACGATTGCACAGCTACTATAGTTCTCCATAAAGCCAGCAATAAAATTCCAATACGGAAAGGTGTCAGGCAGGGAGACACGATCTCGCCATGCTCTTCACTGCCTGCTTACAGGACGTATTCCGGGGACTGGAATGGGAACAGTTGGGGATAAGAGTTAATGGAGAATACCTGAGTAATTTGCGATTCGCTGATGACATTGCCTTGCTAAGCCACTCCGGACAAGAACTGCAAAGCATGACCAATCAGTTAGACAGGCAGAGCAGAACGGTGGGGCTAAGTATTAACATGCAGAAAACCAAAGTAATGTTCAACAGCCTAGCAAGGGAACAGCAGTTCGCCATTGGTAGCGAGATGCTGGAAGTAGTAAGAGAATATGTCTACTTAGGGTAGGTAGTGACCGCAGATCCGGATCATGAGAGGGAAATAACTAAAAGAATAAGAATGGGGTGGAGCGCATATGGCAGGTTCTCTCAGATCATGAATGGTAGCTTACCAATATCCCTGAAGAGAAAAGTATACAACAGCTGCATCCTACCGGTACTCACCTATGGGGCAGAAACGTGAAGGCTAACAAAGAGGGTTCAGCTTAAGTTAAGAACAACGCAGCGAGCTATGGAAAGGAAAATGATAGGTGTAATGTTAAGAGATCGAAAGCGGGCGTAGTGGGTGAGGGAACAAACGCGGGTTAATGACATCTTAGTTGAAATCAAGAGGAAGAAATGGGATTGGGCAGGGCATGTAATGCGACGGCAAGATAACCGCTGGTCCTTAAGGGTAAGGGAGTGGATTCCAAGAGAAAGCAAAAGTAGCAGGGGACGGCAGAAAGTTAGGTGGACGGATGAGATTAAGAAGTTTGCGGGGATACAGTGGCGGCCACTGACAAAGGACAGGGTTAATTGGAGAGACATGGGAGAGGCCTTTGCCCTGCAGTGGGTGTAGTCAGTCTGATGATGATGATGATGATGATAGTGCTAAAACCATGCATTTGAAGTTGGTGCGCGCACTGCTGCTTTTGGATATGATCGCACAAAGAGAGTACACATATTCCTCAAGTATAATTCAGATTATCTACTGCGTTAAAGAGGGAACAGCGCTCATTTTTCTTAAATTTGGTAGTGTAGGGCTTTGTGTGTACAGGGTTAAAACATATTTCTGCAAAATAACGAGGAATATAAAAACAGAAAATTGTGTGCTACTAGAAAATAGCATAGGAAGAGAAAATTTCTGTAATATTACACAAATTGCATTAACTGAAAAATTGTGCTTGATTACAAATCGACCTGTTATATGAACTGAACTATGCAGAGAAAATTTCTGTAGAATTACAGAAAAAGCATTAGCAGACAGTTTCTGTGCAATTACCAAATAGCCGGTTTTTCAACAAGATATCCGAAAGAAAATCTCTGTAGAACTACAGAATAGCAATAACAGACAAAATATGCAAAATTACTGCGAAAAACAAAGCAGAAAACAGACAAGAACAGAGGTTTTTTGTCATAAATTTGCCAGGCGTTTTCCTTTTTTCTCACATTTTTTTTTTACAGGGTACCTCTAAAAATATTTCATTAAACTTCACATCAGCATTCCTGTTTTCTGCAACAATTTTCTCCATATTTGCTCATGAGTATTGAATAAAGAGTAATGGGCTTGCACAGAGCACGTAATACAAATGCAAGATATCCGATCGTCGTCAAGGGGTAACGGTCTGCATACTAGGAGAATGGAAGCTTAACACAGGGCGGCAGATAGTTAGGTGGGCGGATCAGATTAAGAAGTTTGCGCAATAAGATTGCCGAAGCTCGTACATGACAGGGTTATTTACAGAGGTACGGAAGAGGCCTTTCTCCAGCTATGGGAGTAGTCAGGCTGATGATGACGGTGGTGTTGCGCACTTCGAGAAACCATTTCCCCCACTGAGCTAAAAAGCTCATTCTGATGTACTACCTAGACTTTTGAATCAGTTTGAAAACCGTTCTTTATTTCTGTCACTGGGCAGACTGCGGAGTGGTCAAAGCAAATTGTTCTTTTCGTTTGGCTCCCTCCAGCACAGTTTCACCGTGGCAGCTTTCTGCACATTTATAGAATTTGACTTGTTTTTGGTTGCCATCGACTTAGCTGCATAGGTAACTGTTACTAAATTACCTAAGGGTATTTCGGTCTTGAGATGAGTTTAAAATTATCAGTGGGGTTTGTGGCTGCACTTATTATGTTAAAGCGTGCGTTGGTAAGGGCTATCTTTCATGTCATTTTCTGACAGCCTATGAATATTAATTCCTTGAACCTCACATCAATAGTCCTGTTTACAGGAAAGAGTGTTAATAAATTTGTATATTGGAACTCATTCAGGGCGTCTCTTAACTATTGAAAAGGTGTCGGCTTAACTTTTGCAAATTGCTTTGAATCTGCTTCTAAGAGTGAAATGATTATGTTAGGCATAAAATCGCGTTAGACCTTTCCTAGAAGAATGAAGGCAATGAACGTTGCATTACTATGGTTTCGTCGTTGCTTTAAAGGCAGTGAAAATTTTCTTATGTTTCCTAAGGTCGCAAAAGCAACCAGCGGTTGCTTTTGCTGCGCCTGACGATAAATTAAGTAAACCCTATTTCGGTTTCTTTTTCAGATCAAGGCAATACTGATAATGTCACAGCTCAAGGTAACATAAAAAATTAAAGAACAGCAGTTCCACACACTGCTAGGCGCGGACTGTGAAGTTGCCTAGAATATTTTGAGCATCCAGCTCTGAGTATTGGTATTGTTGCGAATGATCTGCGTTTATAACTTTGTATCAAGTTTATCCAGAAAGTGCGAAGGAATTGGCAACGTTAAAGGATTATAAGCACTTTACAGTTGGGTTTCTTTTTTCTTCTTTGTAATGAGGCTTAAGACATTATTACACACGGATTACCACGTGGTATACACCTACTTCCACTAAATAATTTATAACTGAATTTCTCGTGCTGTTTCGGTTTTGGTTTCAACAGCCAAACGATGACTGTGATGTCAAACAGAGGTTCTAGGTCCCGTGAGGCACAAAAAAGTGCAATTCAATCGGTGCTTCTGCATTCATTGTCATACCGTATCATGAGCAAGGCTGGCTTCAACACTGTGGTGAATTTAAATGATGGAATAGCGATTATATTGCATTGTTTCCGTGCCTCAAGTGGTCTATAACCTCTCTTTAATGTCACAGCCATCGTTCGGCTGTTGAAGCGAAACCAAAACAGCGTGACAGAAAAATTCGATTGCAAATTACTTTGCGGTCGTAAGCAAATACCACGCGGTGGTATTCACGTGGGGTATTCTAGAGAAGAACATGCCACCAAAGTTAGGTCTCTATACTGCTTTAAAGTAGAATTCTCAATCTTCAGCACATCGCTTTTAACTCTCCTGAGCTTCTTTCTTACGGGTATTCGACGACACTGCATACATTCATTCAATCTAGTCGCTGATATATTCAATATTTTGTAAAGAAACCAAGGTTTCACTAGTGTAACACTTCATTGCAGAGAAGAAGACATTCTGCCTACTGCCACAATCAGCAGCTTTAAAGCTAAGGAGAAATAGTAATGCCATTTTTTTAGTCATCTTGTAGACTCAGTCTAGGATCGGTTACAGCCTTCTTAGAAATTTACCACATGTGAGCAGAATAAACATAGTGCTCATAAAAGAAGATCTTGAATCTATGATATATTCAATGCGTGTAATCCCCCTCGTAAAAGTTTGTTCACCACAACATAAATGCATTCCTCTACCCCTCACTCAAGAAACAAATATTTATTTTGTATGAGTGCAGTGTTACCTCGCGATGTCGTCACATAATGTCATTACTTAGCCGATATGTAACCCCTTGAGCTCTTAACATAATCAGAATAGATCCTTCCGGTGTTCAGCGCGAGCAAACGAATTTTATCTCTACGTACCTAAGGAACTACAGACACACATATCGACCCAGTTATACACCATTTCTGTTCAATTAGAGTGTGCTATTTTCTCGACAATATATTGTAAATATTCATCCATAATCAATTCATTTTAAGGCGAAATAAAACTTCTTTTCACGGCTCTGTCACCATGTGTAGAAACGAGAAAGTAGTTCTCGACAAGGGCATTTCAAAGAAAAGGAGCTCTTCTGCAGTCGCCTAGAAGTTTAGTGGGATATGTTCGAAATGAGTAATCTATATGTCACCCAAAACTGTGCCGCAGCAGCTGTACAGGACATGAAGTTGACGCTGACGCAGCGTGTAGCAAAAACAGAAAGTGGGCCAGCTCCCTTTCTCAGCTGAAAAGGGCGCAACCATGCTTTTCTACAATCCCTGTCAACAAGTCTGGATGGCCTTTCGAAAAGGTGATGCTTGAAAACAAAGAAATGCTGCAGTTCATGTCGAAAAAGTAAACTTATCCGACACCTAGGCTGTGGCAAGAAGACACAACGAAGCCTGTAGCGGGTTTTGAGTCAACAATATAAAAATCAGTGCTGTTATTTAGGCCCGGTGGAGGGAGGCTTGGAAGCGACAGAATAATGGCACCTCTGGCTATGCACGTGCGAGAAGGGGAGAAAGATAGGAATAAAAAATATTTTGCACTCAAATATTAGCGGCTGGTTTCAGACATGTTCATAATCGTAAACTATGTGTGAAAATACCACCAGCGCACTCTATTAGATCTCAAGCCGCTTTCCGGGTATCTTAATAAAAGGCAACCCTCATTAGTGCGTCAAAACAAGTATTTGTATTACCCCATGGTTGCAGAACATTATGTGCGATATGCTTGTCGGGCAAGCTAAGCGGGTTCTCACGATTTCCAAAACAGCGGCCGATATTTGTCCTACGTGGACGGGAAAGATTGTATATGAATATATATAACAAGTGCGTGGATCGACAGTGCCTATCTACTCTGAGCGTACACTAAGAAAAGACGACAATGACCGAAACCAAGAGCAGATTACGTAATGGAGGTACATTCAGCGTCAAATTAAATGCTAAAAATTAATGTTGATATAAACAGCACAAAAGAAGATATTTTTGCTATAGAAGGAAGCACACTATTTCTCCATAATCGCTTCGATGGTGTGAAGATCTTTGTTGGGAAGTATTAATGAACATATTCTGTATTTATTTGGTAGCACATAATATGATTCAGTCCTTATGTGTGCGTTTCACATATCCTGATCGCTTTTTTTTTTCGAAACTTATAGTAGCTTCCTCATAATTCGGTTTTCTTCAGTTACGCAATCTTTTATTCGGTAGTAATTAAAACATCAAGTTATTTATCCACCTTTGTCTGGGTAGCGTAGCCAACCGAGCGTTATAGGCAGTTAACGTACCTCTCTCTCTTAATCTCTCTTCTTCCTTTGGTGAGATTCATATTTTGTGGGCTGAAAACCTGCCATTTTTGTTACTAGAAAACTGTTAATTTTTCTTGACTAGGCAAACTTGGTGCTAACAGCATTAAGTCTTTTAAAAGCTGTTAAACCATTAATGCATTTAACGCAAACACATTCGCCTCGTCCCAAGCCAAAAGTACATGAAAAGCGATTTTTCATGTACTTTTCAGTCAATACATGCTCATAAACCCCTCGCCAGGATAGAATTTGCTTTGCTATACCTTTTGTGCTATTGTCAAAAACGTTCCCCCTTGGTTATATACTACTCGACGCGAGAGATTGGCAAACTTTAAAATATATATTTGGCTAGCATCGGAAGAATGCACACTTACATTAAATATTTCCCTAACAGTAACTTACAATACTTCATTGTTCTCTCACAATTATAATTGATCTCCAAAAATCCTGAAGTTGTGCACCTGAATTTCTTGTTCGCCCATTCATCCCCACCACGAGAGAACTCCTCAAGTTAAATAAAATTTCAGGAGCCACAGACATAAGTGGTTTACAGATGAACTTTTGTTTAGGGTCTTTGTTTGCTTAGATTAGAGTTTTTTATTTTCAAAGACTTGAGCTTTACGTTTTGATATCAGAAGCCGCGCAATCATGGAAAAACAAACTAAAAACGACGGCAGAGGAAACAAATACGGGATGGTCGTTACATCCACCGGACAAACAAGAAGGTATTCAAAGGGATGCAGTGAAAATTTTATTTACCAAGCACCGGACTACGGACTCACCCATCGAAATCCTCAATGAAACCGGTATTCTAACTCTGGCAAATAGACCTAAACCTGCACGACTGAGCTCCGGCATTAAATGTCGTACAAACCACTTCATCTCAATAAAACAAGTGCACCACTGTTGCAGAGATACGATAGTCACGTCATAAACACTAAAAGCACTAAAGCAGTACTTATTCCACATTATTTAAAATAGAGTGGGGCACACCCTGACATAAATCTCCAAATTGACGCCTTGTTTTATTGACCACAAGGATAAAAACAAATATTTCCCTAATACTTCTCACCTTCTTTGCGCAACGCTCACTGCTTGTGGAGGAGCCAGCTGCGCTGATCCGCGATAAACACGCGCTTGCGGCGAACGTCAACCGATGACGCATAGCGCGCGGCAGCGTGCGCCTGTTCTATGGGCAAGCGCGCCTTATATACCCCTCCTTTCAAATGCTCACTGCGCATGGCTGCGGCGAAAGGTCAAATGGTGGTGAGGAGGAGAAGCGGCGGCGCACATGCGCAGTAGCCTGCGCCATGCGTGACGTCACTCGTGCTCCGACATACGCCGGCTCACGCGAAGCGCGGTGTTGAGTAGCGTAGTGAACCTTTTGGATACAAAATGATATTGATATTATTTTTTTATTTATTCATTTTTTAGGCAATACAAGTATTGCCCACGAGGCAAGACAAAAGGAGACTATTGGTCTCCTGACTAGGTCTTGGCCTCGCCGAGCGCAGCAGAGGCAGTAGTACATACCATATCACCTTAAGTATACATCCTAATCACGATCAGATCAGATCATTATATAATCCTACATGCAATATACATATGCACAAGCTGCGAGACATAAATGGCACTTTGCTTAATAGCGACATGCAGAAACATAGGAATATTTAACAAAAACAAAAAAAACAAAAACAACAAAACATACAAGAACATCAATGACACAATAGGGCACGTGCTCTTTGCCTAAACTGATGTACAGATGTAACATTTTTTGCAGTAGCTATTATATCTGGATAGGAATTGCAGAACTTTGAAATTTGATTTTTGGATAGTTTGTGTACCGTAATTTGTTCTTGGGCTTTCTGTCAGTAAGGTAGTACGGCGCAATGAATAACCGGTGTCTCTATCAAGGTACAGATTACAAAACGCCGCAGAATTTGTTGTCATCTCTTTATATATGTACAGACTCAGTTTCAGGTGATATGAAAACATGAAAGACGGTAGATTGTGGCGGACCATAAGCTCAGAAGCACTAACTTGTCCATTTGGTGGCTAAAATAAACGTGCAGCTTTCCGAATTTGCACACATAGTCATTCGCGATCAGTTTTTGTGGTAGTTCCCCATACCAACAGACAACAATTTATATGAGATTAAACAAGAGAAAAATACAGTCGCTTCTTGAGCCAAACGGGCAACAGATTACGAAGCCTGTATAGCATGCCAACTGATTTTGCAACCTTGATGCGGACATTATTAACATGATATGACCAACTAAGTTTCCTGTCAAAAGTAACTCCTAAAAACGAAAGGTTTTCAACCTGTTCAATCTCAGAAGTTCGAAACGACTATCGCACAACATGGGATATGGGCTTATTTTTTGCACAAAACAACATAAACTTCGTTTTATTTGTATTTAATTCAAGTTCATTTAGGAAAAGCCACGTGCTAAGTTCCAGTAGCCAAGTATTAGAAATAATTTCAAGTTGTTTAAGGTTTTCCCCATGAAAGAAAATGTTAGTATCATCGGCATATAAAATTATATCATTGGTTAAAGGAATGTTTACTATATCATTAATGTAAATAATGAAAAGTAAAGGCCCTAGTATAGATCCCTGTGGAACTCCATATTTTATAACACTCATTGCGGATGAAACACCATGCACTGATGTATACTGCAGTCTCGACTGAAGATAACTACGCATTAGTTTGTGTGCAATACCCCTTATTCCATATAACTCAAGTTTTAATAATAAAATGTTGTGTTTAATAGAATCAAATGCCTTTCGAAAGTCTAAAAAAATTCCTACAGTAAAAAGCTTGCTCTCTATATTGCTAAGAATGCTATTTTTAACTCGTAGTAATGCGGATTCAGTCGACTTGGCTTTTTGGAACGCATATTGACGGTTCCTAATTGCATGCCGTGACGAAAGAAAGCTAGTCAAACGGACATATGTAACACGTTCTGCGATTTTCGAAAAAAGCGGAAGAACTGAGATAGGCCTATAATTACTTAGATCATTATATGGTTCTCTTTTGTGAATTACAGCAACTCGAGCGATTTTCATTTTTTCTGGAAAACAACCGGTCTCGAACATACGATTGCAGATGTGTGTTAAAGGTCCTGCTATAAGTTCAGCAACTGCTTTGATTGAGACACGGACACGGACAAAGATTGAGACACGGACAAAGAAAGGCAAGACGATACAGGGCTGTATCGTCTTGCCTTTCTTTGTCCGTGTCTTAGGAGCGCGCTGTGTTTTTCCTTAAGATGAACACCAACTAGCCCGCTCTTCCACCCTTGCAAAATGAATTGAATTGTTAAAAACTTCAGAATTACACATCTTGCGCCAACCCGTTGGGAAAAATGAGACAATTCACAGGGCCAAATGAAACAGCCTTGCAAAAACTAGTTATTATGCATCTTTGCAGTAAATGCGCATTGAGTGGTCATCATAAAATTATACGCTATATTTAAGACCCTAACAGAATGACACACACTTTACTTGAACTGAACCCGGCAATGGTTTGTGCCATGGCCCAAAAGAGCGTAGGCAGTTCCACAGTCGTGCTTTGCATGCAGGCTGGGCACACGATTTTTTTTTCTGGCCATCGTACGAATTTCTTCTTATTTTGGTCTCATAGTTGTTGTTTTTCTCAAACGAGCTGAACGGACATGCGACATCGCTCGGTTAGTGATTTGTGTCTCGTGACCACAAGGCTTTGAATATGATTCCAGGTCAGGTCGAAGAGAGCACGCTCCTCGTGGAAAGTGGGAGCTGAAAGCAATACGGAAGAAAAATATGAGAACACAGGACAAGCGCTGATCTTTGTTGTTCCGCGCTTGCCCTGTGTTCTCGTGTCTCTCTTTCGTGCTTGTTGCTTCACGCTGCCGCTTTCCACGACGATTCACCAACTAGTCCCCACCAAGATATTAATAGAGTGTGCTCCATTTCAGAATGCGTTGTGCAAGAAGGTGCTCTTACCTTTCAGATGGAGTGGGATGCTGAGGTTCGCTAGTATTTTTATGCCGTTCCTACATTGTATATTCTTTATTTTTCTCCTTTCATTTGTGTTACTCGCCCTTGGCAACACCAATACGATTGATGGTGCTGGCTCTGCTTGTCTCTCAGAAATTATTTCGTATCTTCTGCACACTAGTCGCCATTGAGTGTTTTTATTTTTTTTATTTCTGGGCTACAATAGACAGCATGAAAACAATTTTACAGCCTGAAAACAAGTAGTTAAGCCATTATCTTCAGATTAGTCCCTCCAGATAACGGGAATGTCCTGTTTTCCCGATCGTGTAACCTAGTGCTAAGGTAACTGCTTCTTGCGAACTCGAGGCATGAAAGTTGCTATTGGCATTGGAACATTAATATGAAAGTACCAGGAATCTGCTGATCGTTACGGTGCTGAGATTTTAAAACATGGTGCACTAAGATAAGTCCGTAAAGGGCAATGTAGAAGGCTGTGCATCTCAGAGTCTCTCAGCCCATGGAGAATGTAACGATTATTGCAACTATCTCTAAATATGCAAGCCACAGAGCAGGCTCTAGCATTCCGCGTTGACTTTTCATTTAAAACCGCATTCAGTCGCACTCAATCATTGCCTGATGGCATGAAGGACCCAAATTCATGAATATTGCAGCCTTGTGCGAAGAGGTTCAGAAACGGGCACCGCGACCTTTGCGCTATGTTTATGTCGTAGTATCATCTGAGTAGAACTCCTCGCATCGCCGCGGCGTCTATGATCGCTATATGAACGCGGCGAGCTCGCATGGCGGAATTCACAGGTACTTCGCTTACGATGGCAACATCATCTACTATGAAAAAAAATAAAATCACAAGGTTTTGACCGATTGCAACATAAAGATTGAAAAAGTGGTTTTCAGTGAATGAGACGGGTGGCTTGATAGATTTTTCCTTTCCTGAATTGGTTTCTAACTCAAAATTCTAGAGCTTAATGCAATGCTCCGCTCAGGGCTAGCAGGACTTGGTTCGAAAGACAGAGCCTGTCTTCTGAGAGGGCTGTATTGGTGTAATGGGTTGCTAGGGAGATTCCAGCGAATTTCCAGACACTGGGATAACGACTTGAAGGGCGCGTGCCGAGGACATAAATTGGGGCTGAGTTGATAAACTCGCTGGGCATAAGGGCTAAGGGGCTAAGGGGAGGATAGCCAGAACGCTTTTTTCTCGCAATTAAAATACATAAGAGAGCATCGAAGAGGGCCTATTTGAGCAACGGCAATGTCAGGTTATGTCTCCTAGCGTGCTATTCTTAGTTTTTTTCTGGGGGCGTCATTAAGTTAAAGTTTTTTATATATATTTCCTTATTTAGCCCCGCAGGACGAAACGACCAGCACGCAAGGTATGTTTAATGCCTCCTGTAGATTCCAGAATGTGATATTACCCCTTTTTGCTTTTTTCTCTCAATCATAACATCGCTCTATTTTGTTTATTATTTTTCAGATGATGAAGACGTAATTACTGAAGGTACGTTTTAAAATTTTATTTACCACTGTATCTTAGAACTTAATGTTATTGTTATCCTCACATCCAAAGGTGGCTTGATATTTGCTCTCAATGTGCCACTCAGCTTCAAGTTCGGAGCTCGAGTGCCTCTTTGTAGTTACAGTCGCTTTGTGGTAATTACAGTCGCTTCTTGAGCCAAACGGGCAACAGATTACGAAGCCTGTATAGCATGCCAACAGATTTTTCAACCTTGATGCGGACATTGTTAACATGATATGACCAACTAAGTTTCCTGTCAAAGGTCACTCCTAAAAACGAAAGATTTTCAACCTGTTCAATCTCAGAAGTTCAAACCGACAGTCGCACAACATGGCATATGGGCTTATTTTTCGCACAAATCAACATAAACCTCGTTTTAATTGTATTTAATTCAAGTTCATTTAGGAAAAGCTACGTGCTAAGTTCCAGTAGCCAAGTATCAGAAATGATTTCAGTTGTTTGAGATTTTCACCATGAAATAAAACGTTAGTATCATCGGCATATAAAATTATATCATTGGTTAAAGGAATGTGTACTATGTCATTAATGTAAATAATGAAAAGTAAAGGCCCTAGTATAGATCCCTGGGGAACTCCATATTTTATAACACTCAATGCGGATGAAGCACCGTGCACTGATGTATACTGCAGTCTCGACTGAAGATAACTACGCATTAGTTGGTGTGCAATATCCCTTATTCCATATAACTCAAGTTTTCGTAATAAAATGTTGCGTTTAATAGAATAAAATGCTTTTCGAAAGTCTAAATAAAGTCCTACAGTAAAAAGCTTGCTCTCTATATTGCTAAGATTGCGCTTCTTAACTCGTAGTAATGCGGATTCAGTCAACTTGGCTTTTTGGAACCCATATTGACGGTTCCTAATTGCATGCAGTGACGAAAGAAAGCTAGTCAAACGGACATATGTAACACGTTAGCGACTTTTGAAAGAAGTGGAAGAACCGAAATAGGCCTATAATTATATGGTCCTTTTTTGTGAATTACAGCAACACGAGCGATTTTCATTTTTTCTGGAAAACAACCGGTCTCGAACATGCGATTGCAGATGTGTGCTAAAGGTCCTGCTATAAATTCAGCAACTGCTTTGATTGGTATCACTCTTATTTCATCTTCGCCAGCTGCCGAACTATTGTTTAAGGAATTAATAATAGAAATAATCTCATCCTCTGACGTGGGTTGGAAGAATAAAGAGTCGCTGATTGTTTGCTTAATATACCGTTCACAGCTGCGTTGTGAAGAAACATGAAATGTGGAGGCCGATGCCCCCGCGTCTAAGAAGTGGTTATTAAATGCGTCCGCAAGCGTTGCACCTTTATAACCCTTTCCATTAAGAATCACTTCAGCTGGTATGCCAGTCGCGTTGCTGGCGGTTAGTTGACGATATATTTTCCATATTTCACTGCAGTCATTTTTGCAAGCTTCAAATTTACGTGCATGGAATTCTGATCTCGCCTTCTTTAGGTCACTGCTCAGTTTGTTTCTGATTTGTTTAAATTCCTGTAGTAGTACTGCATCACTTGTATGCAAAAACAAGTTAAATAATCTATCCTTGCGTTTAATACGCTTGTAAAGCTCTCCAGTCACCCATTCTTTTCGAGCCATTTTGTGATTAATCACAGGTTTGTAAGGAAATGCATCATTATAGCATTTTTTCATTCTAGTAATAAATACATCGTAGGCTTTAGAAAGATCCATAATATCGTATATATCTGCCCACTTCTCCTTCTCAACCATAGACATAAAGGCTTCAACCTTCTGCTTGTTTATGAACCGTATATGAACAGTTTCATGCACAACACTCTGTCGTATTGGAAAAGGCGCAAATATTGGTGGGTGGTCACTAATGCCAGAGCTTAAAACACCAGATTTAGTGGCATTCGTTTAAAGGTTACTAAAACAAAGATAAATTAGTGTACTAAAACTTAGGGGCGCTGATCCGTATATGCCGTATATGACCACGCAAATTTTGAAGCAGGAGCCGATAAAAAATTCAAGGGGTACTTTGTTGACCTAAAGTGCGGTGAGGTGAAAGCCTTTAGCGCGATGCTGCTGCTTGTGCCACTGATGTTTGGTTAAGGTGTTAATCTTCGCCTCTAAGAGTGGAAGGCGACAGTTTCTTGCAAACGCTGCCAGGGAGTCCACAAAACGCCATCGCCCGTTCGGCTCTATGCCTTGCTCGTCGGTAAATTGTTTTTTGAGGAATGGAAATGTATCGTTCTCGCATATCTCAGTGAACCCTTGAACCTCGCCGTAACGGGAAGGGAGAAAGATGGGAGTGAACAAAAACACCGTATTCACCAGACGCGCCTTTGTTCCTTCCAAACCATCGAGCTTTGTATACAAAACCATGTAAATAAATACCATGAAAGAAAAAAAAAGCTGGCATGGCGGAGTGGTTAGCGTGCTCGCCTCGCACTCCGGAGACCCTGGTTCGATTCCCCAACTCAACCAATTTTATACTCGGTTTTGTTCATTTGTCTGGTCTGACTAGAAAAGGTAATAAGGCCAATTCGTTAATTAAGCAATTAACTACACTCAGTCCCCCTTACTTGAAGCGTCACTATACGATCGCTTTATTTGCTTGCATGGTTACTAGCCAAAGTACAATTGGCCCCGTTTTTCGCGCACTGTGACGTCACGACCACTTCGACCAATTGAAACAAGGTAAGCGTAGCTACGGCGTGACGGCGGCCGCCTAAGGTCTCACTTTGCCTGTCGGATTGTTGCTTTTGCAATAAAATCGCGTTCTACTCTATAAAGCGAATAGCTTGCTGTGAGGTACTATAGGTGGTATGGCCATCTTCAGCTGGAGTTTGGGTTTATAGATTTGTACGGTCCACAGCGACTGACGCCGTAGTGGAGGGCCGCTGTAGTGGAGGGCATCTGTAATATCGGTGATCTAGGGTTATTTAACGTGCACTGACATCCTACAGGGGTTGTGGAGTTCAATTTAGAGGACCAGCAAACGAAATCTTTAAAGACGTCAGCTGGTCCGAACGCGGAGCCCGTCGATAACATGATGGTTTCGGCACTGCGTGCGGCAGCGTGGGTGCAACCCTTCGCGACCTCTTCGGGCTCCAGGCTGGTAGGCAGCGGTAACTGAACCTGTGCGCATCACGTTTTGTGAGGGTGTCAGCCACTGCGAGGGCATGGAACCCATACCAATCGAGTGCCTGTGATTTACGTTTCTGTGTGCTGTTGCGGTCCGCGAATACGACGCCAGAAAAGACTCATACCTCCGTTACTGCCTCTCTTTATGCCTTTTATCTTTCCCTCCAAACTTACTTCTCTCACGGTGTGGTTGAGGTGTCCACTGATATGTGCGACAGCTACTGCGCCTTTCCATTCCTCTAAAATTACAATCACAACGCAGACGCACAAAGGTCAATTCAAGGAGCAGCGTCACTGCAGCCCACTCATGACCTCTTCGGGCGGCGGATAGGGCTGTTTTGAGAGGCCTCCTAGCGATTCCGAGCTATTTGTCCAACGGGCACGGCGTCGCGCCGAGCGGGCGATGGCGTACCGTGGCCTCCCTGGCAGCGCTGCAACACGCTTTCGCGTTCCGCTCTTAAAGGCGAAGCTTCAGCGTCCTGCAATTCTCGTTGCGAAAGCAACACTCCGACAGCCAAAGCGAGACCACGGGTGGCCGCCGTCGAGCTGTAGCTACGCTGACCTTGTTTCAATTGATCGAAATGGTTGTGACGTCACAGTGCGCGAATTTCAAACGGGGGCAAATTTTACATTGGCTAGTAACCATGCGACCAATTGAAGGGATCATATAGTGACGCTCCAAGTAAGTGGAACAGAGTTTAGTTAAGCGCGTAATTAATCGATTACCATAATTAACCTTTCTAGTCAAACCAGATAAATAAATAAAACCGAGCAAGAAATTAGTCGAGTTGGGGAATCGAACCAGGGTCTCCGGAGTGCGAGACGAGCACGCTAACCACTCCGCCATTCCAGCTCGATGGTTTGGAATGAACAAAGGCGCGTGTAGTGAATACGGTGTCTTCGTTCACTCCCATCTTCCTCCCCATTACGGTGAGGTCCCAGTGTCCATCGAGATATGCGAGACAGATTCATTTCTTTCCTTCAAAAGCAATTTACGGAACAGCAAGGCATAGAGCCCAACGGGCGATGGCGTTCTGTGGACTCCCTGGCAGCGTTGCAAGACGATGTCGCATTCCACACTTAGAGGCGAAGCTTAGCATCTTAGCCCCACACCAGTGACACAAGCAGCAACACCGCGCTTAAGGCTTTCGCCTCACGTACTTTAGGTCAACAAAGTACCCCCATGATTTTTTTTTAGTTGCTGTGCATGCGAAATGTTCCTATTGAGGGATTAGGTGGCATATACCTTTTAACGCGATAGCTCTGAGGGCCCCGTGTCGCAAAAAAGCCAGTGCCGTCGTCGGGATCTGCGGCGTTGACCGTGAGCGAAAAATTCCAGATGCATTCGTTAAAGAAACCGGATAGGAAATTGGTCGAGTTGGGGAATCGAACCAGGGCCTCCGGAGTGCGATATGAGCACGCTAACCACTCCGCTACGCAAGCTCGATGGCTTGGGATGAACAATGGCGCGTCTAGTGAATACGGAGTTGTCTTAGAAGGGTGCTTTAGAGACATGTTATGTGGTGTATATTAGTAGTTATGAACACGGAAATAACAGAAGTCGCAATTAAGCGAGTAACAAATTACATTTCCGCTACTTTTCCTCTTCGCTTCGCGAGCACGTAGCGCCATCAGGCGGCACCCACTAAAATCACTCTCCTCGCAATTTACGCCACTGCCCCACCAGATAGCGCACAACAGCAGCGCCTCCCGCTAGTCTCGTTCGGGCGCAGTAGGGCCGTGCGGCGCCGCAGTAATCACGCGATAAGCGGCTAAAACGGAGCGCATATCCAAGGCGCGTTCACCACGAAACCTGCGGCTTGCTGCCCGTTTGTTCGGCGCGGAAGCTACGCTGGCGTTCGTGGCATCGGCTTTGTCTAGAACGATGTGCCGACGACCTGCGTCCGCAACTTTAGTCCCGTGCGTTTCCCATTAGGCTATCGCGTCATACCCTCAAGGCGGAGCTTTGCGTACCCTCCAGTTTTTTTGGCGTATTTTTTGTTTGTTGTATTTAACTGAAGAATGTCATCAACTACATTAAACAAAATTTTATGTAAATAGATGTTCAAAAGTTTCGTTTACAGCTTAAAAAGTACTTCCTTTAGTATACGCTTTACGCGACAAGTCTGCGATTAGTAAGGTTACTGAAAATGTATTCCCGAAAGAAAAGTGGCTAATTTCTCTAAAACATATCCATATATTCGTCACATTCGGCTTTACATATATTTCAGAACATAAACTGTCGTAAATTTACCCTAATAAGCAAGCATCATGTTATAAAAACGAGTAGTTGCACAGTGCTGACGTGCTGATTCCGGGAACACGAACAACTTGAAGGAGTCAGAAAACCAAATGATTTCAAAAACGTGGCACAAAAAATAATTGCCCGAATAAAACCCTGCGAACTGTATATGGCCCGTATTGACGCCGTAGATCCTTTTCGATCATTAGCCGCAGTGTGATCTTCAAGCTGTTCGTTAAGCATTTTATTGACATTTCGTGGTGCTTTCTTTACGTTTGGTTGAAAGTGACTGAATATAGTATTTCTTTTTCCCCCAGAATCACCTCCTCCTTTCCCTCCTGATTATGTTCTGAACTATGGTAAGTCAAATCAACTGCACGTCGCATTTTTTGCAGCTTTTGGTCGAGAAAATAGCGGCAGTACTTATTTTCCAGAGGGAATTCGTCGGTCGGGGGATGGGGCGAAGAAAGAGAACGGTGCACCTTTTCTTTATATCTTCGGCAGCTAGAACCATGTCGAGAAGGAACGCATAAAAGAACAGATACGAAAGAGCCGCTGTAATGGAAGGCTCGAAAAACAGTTTGTGTCCCTGGTGTTCTTTACCTCATTTCATCCCTGAGCACATTCACGCTTTCTGCTTTTCGACTTAATTGAGATGTGGCGTCCTCGGATCGGACTCTATCATGATATGTTTAGCTAAACAGACATCAGCAGATTTTCTACTCTGCCCCTGCTAATGCATTTGGCTAGTGTGTAGAACACGGTGTCGGCAATCTCCTGTTGCCAAATTAGAAACAGTGGGTTAATGACCCAGAGAAGCGGTGATATTTTTCTAGATTTGGTACTTAATTTACGTACCTCACCTGCAGAGGAAACGTCGGCTACCAAACTATTGAAACCTGTGTATCTACAGCGCAGTGACATATGAAGAGGAGAATGTAAGCGGTAACATTGAAAGAGATAAAAACCACATTAAATAGAGGAAATGCTGATTCGGGTTAAATCTAGCAAAATCAAAGAGAAAAAGCGCTCTTGGGCCACACAGCTCCTTGAAAAAGTGCACCTATAGGCCACACAGCTCAGATGGAGACAGTAAGAACGTTTTGGACGAATTCGGTACATTTTAATGAAAAATAATGACTATTTGTCTCTTGTTACGCAACCATCAAATCCTGGCTCTTAACAAGCAGAATGAAAAGGGCTATCGCGATTGATTTCTGGCCAATAAGCTGTCAAGTCACAGAATCTTTTAGGCACTTAGATCTCGCATTTGAAGAAATGGTGCCGCTGAAGAAGACGAGATCAATGACGATGTACACAACTACAGCCTCAAGATGGTTTTCTTTCACAAAATCGCTTAGCAGTGAGAAGTCAAGATAATCATTAGAAATAATTAATAGCAAGGCAACCGTTGTGTGTAAAAAACAAATCTAAACATGTGTACTGATTACCTCAATGGCGCGCAGGAACGCTGTCCACCTCTTATACCGGAGGTATTTTGAATTACAAATTCCTGTCGCTGTAAATAACCACTAGTTAAAGAAAAAATTGCGGGGGTCATGAAAGATGCTTCCAATGAGAGAGGAACTAAAGAAAGTCTTCGGCGCAATGCAAACGGGGATAGCGGCTGGTGAGGATCAGGTGACAGCAGGTCTTTTCAAGGATGGGGGTGGGTGGGGGGGGGGACGTTTAAAGTTTCTTCATTCATAAGAAAGGAGACGTCAAGAACTTGAAAAATTACCCATCAGCGTACTGTCCGTTGCCTACAATGTGTGTCTAAGGTAATCGCTAATTCAGTCACGAGAACCTTACACTGCAATCAACCAAATGAACAGGCAGGTTTCATAAAGGATACTCGAATATATAGCATATTCACACTATCAAACAGGTGACATAGAAATAGGCAAAATGTAACGAACCACTATATATATAGCCTTCATTGATTGTGAGAAACCATTTGACTCAGTGTTAACCTCAGCAGTCATGCAGGCATTGCGGAATCAGGGCATAGAATAGCTTCAAGGAAAAATACTGGACGAAATCTCCAACGACTTCAAGGAAACCATAGTCCGCCATGAAGTCATCACAAAAATCCCTATAATGAAGGGTGGCAGACAGCGAGGCATGATCTCGCAAATATTGTTTACCGCCCTTTTGCTGGAAGTATTGCGAGTCCTGGACTGGGGACAATTGGCGATAAGACTTTTTTTAAGCAATTGTTTATTTTTCCAGCAATAATGGATCCTACAAAAGGTCAAGGGCTAAAAGCTGTCTCGACAGCTTGACTGGGCTCATGACCCCTAGGCCCATGACTAGGAAAATACATAAGTAATCGGCCCTTCGCTGATGACATTGCCTTGTTACTCGAGCAATGAACTGCTATGGATGATCAATGAGTTACAAAGGCAGAGCAGAACGGTGTGTAAAAATTAACGTGCAGAAAACCAAAGTAATGGTCAACAGTCTCGCAAGAGAACAGCAGTTAATTGATTAATTATTGTCTCCTTGCGGTTAAATAACGGAGCAGAAAACTAGCTAACCAGCACGTAGGCTGTACAGAACCGTACTATAAGTTAATGACATCCTTGTTGAAATTAAGGACAGGAAATGGGATTGGGCAGGCAATGCAATGTGAAGGCAAGATACCCCCTGGTCCTAAAGGGTAACAGAGCGGATTCCAAGAGGCGGCAGTCATAGGATGGAGCGGTAGAATGTTAGGTGGGTGGATGAGATCAGGAATTTTGCGGGGATAAGTTGGCCAGCTGGCAAGAAAACAGAGTTAATTGGAGAGGCATGGGTGTGGTATTTGCGCTGTAGTGGGTGTGGTAAGGTTGTTGGTGATGATGTCGGATTTTCGTACTTTTTCATCGTCTTAACCTTAAGGCTCCTGTTCTACAGATGGATGGAGGGAAAAAAATTTACTGTTAATAAATTTTAAGTGTTCTTGGACCTTGCGGGTCACTGGGCAGAAAATCAGGCGCTGTCGTCGTTTTCGGCATGATGAGCGAGAAATCGGCTGGGGTGGGTGGCCCAGGTGACTACAATGCATGATCCTGCACGTGAACATAAAAATGTACTGAAAAATATGTCGGACCAATAAAGGCTCCCTCGTCATTGTAGACAGTGTGAAAACTGTGTTTGAGCATTCGAAAAAATTTCAGTAGTAGAAAAAAGAAAAAAAAATGGCTGAGGCTTAACTTGGTTAAGCCTGGAGAATGCGAAGCATCATCGTGTCGCGTAATTTGGAGGCGCACAACCACAGCGACGGCGCGAGGTGGGCCCCCGTTTCTCCACTGTCGTGACGTCATCGTGTCACGTGATGTGACGTCATGTATCACGAGATTTGGAGGCGCATAACCACGGTGAAGGGCTGAAGTGGTAGCTAAAGTGGTATGCTTCGCATAAAACATAGAAGCTAGGGAGCAACTGGAAGCCTATGATATCAGGATGCAAGGTACTAAAACATGCGTCACTGCACCTTCACTGTATCTCACGAATAAAGAGTTTTGATTCATAAACAACAGTGTGCTCGTGATGGTCAGGTAGACCAAAAAACTTATTTGTAATTTGCAACGTGTGCCGAATAAATCTGGATTTGTAGGCGGTGCAGTGGCGACTCGGCACATCTGTTTTGCTCGTTGCATATGCATGCGTCGTTTGGTATTCTTGGCTGGCTCTTTGGTAATTTTCATATGTTAGTCCAGGGCTGCCCCGTGTACTCATCCAGTTTGTTCGCTGGTCCCAATGTTTGCTACCCTTGCACCCAGGGTGGCTACCCTATGACCAACCTGGGGTCGGTCATAGATTCTACTCGTCTTCGCGCAACTCGCCATGGTCGATGAATGGGTCAGTCACGTGACCTTATCATGTCATTCTAGGCCATGTGGGCTGCCCAGAGAATTGTGAGCGAACTTTTCACCGCAGCAGATGGCAGCTACATTATTGACTGGTAGTCGCGAGACTGTGTCTCACAAGCTCCGCCGATGGCAGCACCGGCCGCCGTCAACAGCACCTCCTTCATTTTTTTATGAATGCGTTTCTCATTAGGTAAGAAAGATTTAATTGCCCGCTGGTTAGTGCTTTAAAAAAATATAACCAACAGAGGAAAAAAACACTGTCAGATGCACTTTAGCGGAAAGAACATTTACTATTTTATTATCGCGCAGGGTATAAAAAAATCTGCGATTCATTCGCTTGCCAAAGATGATGACGTAGCCTTCCGCACTTAATTTAATAAATATCAGTGGCTCCCACTGTAAATACAATTTCTAGTAATACCGCAGCGAAATAACTGATATTAATGTGCTTTTCAGGCACAGACCAAAATGGCAACAGCACAGGCGATGGTAAGTGCCTGATAGTGAACGCAAGAGAGCATGATAAAATAACTATTAGCTGAATATTTTTTGTCCACCACACTGTGGGGAATGAGAACGTCTCTTATGAATGGATTTATTTACGAAAAGTTCAGTAATAAAGGTTTCAAGAATGATATTAGAAAGGTTTGAATGTCTGAACAACCTTCACTTAATGTTCTTCTTAAGCTTGCTATTCAGAATATGTAGCGTTTCTACTGATGGCTTCTATTGTCAGAGTTTCTAAATATTGGGCAACATCCTTACCTTTCTAGCTTTTCGTCCAAGTCTGGGAAGAACTCAAACATGCCTAGTAGTGTGGTTGGTTTTCGGTAGCAAGAATCAACCTAAATTTAAGTACCGCAATTTCAGTCGCGAAAGTATGCCGAAAATTGTGTTGGGCTCTACGGGGCTTAAGGTTGTCTGTATAATTTTAAATTTCAGATCAAGCACCCGACTTGGACAAAGTTTTTTATACGTCGTGATCTAGTTAATCCCTCTACACAGTGCAGCAACTATTGGCATACATGTCAATCGCTACTGCGTTTATTATCGCACAGAGATACATTTGACTTCCGAGAGAGTAGGGGCACATAAACTCGATTTGGAATTTTGCAATTCACTTTTTTATTTTTAGATAGCATAAAATGCGCGCAAAACTCTGGAACCAAATGTGGTTCCCACAATGATGGATGCAGGAAAAGGAAAATTCACAAATTTTTATAGGTGGCCTAATTGCCCGTCTTTAGGTATGAGAACGTAACCGTGAGACCAAATATCATGATGTGCAATCTAGAAAACGCTGTTTGTATAGCAGAATTACAGGTAGCGCGATCATGACAACGCCTATACAATACACAATTGTACTGGTCACAAATGCCAGTTTAGGCAGCATTGTCATTGTGCTGTTCCAGTTGGAGTTGGGTAGCGAAAGCGTTTACCCCGAATAAATTTCTCAGTACAAATGTTGCTTTCAACTGCCAGTTTATAGAACTCTCGTGCAGTGTAACTTGTTTTTATGTCGGTCTCGGCAAGAATAATAAAGTGAGCTCTAGATGGACCTGGTATGTGGGGAAAGTTTCATGCATGTGTTATAGGGAAGGACTTTCTACGGTAAATAATTTGGCATTCCACAGCTCCTTCTCTACGCTGTATTTGGCCGGCCATTTCTCCTCGAATGTAAATTCGCTACTCACAGGTGTTTGAAACATCACGCGCTGCATAACCGCAAGTTAGACTGAAAAGAAGCATAAAGAAAAATTTCAGTACACTGTGGTATTCCTGATTTTCTAAGCCTTAGAGAATTCAAACACCTCTGCGAAGCTAACGACGTTTTCTAGTGACACTGAAATTAGGGCCGCGTTTCAGTTTATAACGTCGTGTTAGTGGCTGTGCTACAGCCTTGTCTACTGGTCCACAGCAACAAAATTTGAAAGCAAAGCAAGATGCAGGAGACGCATTTTAGATGGTTTCAGTTGGAGTGTTACCTGCAACTGCAGTAATTGAATATAAAGACTTTTTACTGAGCGGTTAGAGAAATTTTTGAAGTAGCTTATCAGTGCAATCGTAATATTAGAATACTGGATGCACAGTGAAGCTTGACCTATATAACAGCGAAGTGCACTTAACGTTGTCTAATTAAAAAGATGGTGTATAGCTTATTTACCAAACAATGGACCTACTACTTGCCGTCGGATGAGGTGACCAAGTTGGTTCAATTCGCCTCATTATCTATTAATGATCATGGCGTAATAAACATTGCCTAATTTTACCCCAACTCGTTTAGTTGAAGTGTACAACGAAGTCAGTAACAGGTGGTTAAGTTTTTTACAAAAACACACTTCCATCCTGTTATTTTCTTGTAGCCTGAAAAAAAAAGCGCGCGATTGCTTCCTAGTGCTGCCGTGTTACTCCAGCCACAACTGTCTTTAGAAGCTGTTTGTTTTCTTGTTGCAAAGAATTAAATAGTTAGGCATGTATTCTTTCTCCCCAATTTAGAGAGCACCGAGATATCCATCTCTGAAGGTGAGTCACTGTCCAGTGGAAGAAAAATGCGTTTAGTTCATAATCCAAGATGCACAGTTTCTACCAGTGTCCACAAACAGAGGAATTAACTTTCATATTCTTTCCGATATTATGCCCTTTTAGTATTAAGCAATAAATATTATGTATCTAGCTCCCCAATGGCTGCTATAGATGATGTTGCGTGGTGATAAAATTCGCGTTGCAAGTGTAGTAAAGCTGATTGTTTATACAGAACACTTTAGTCGCTAACATGTATTTCAGCTCATTGGGTCTACATTCAGCGCATATCTCGAATAATTTGACATAAATCTTTCTGGGATAACCATTTTGAACCCAGTTGATTCTCCGTTTACAGGTCTCAAAACTGCCACTGATGTGATGCGTCATGTAATACTAATTTTGCATCGGAGAACAAAACACACAAGTGCTATAACCAGGTTTATTTTTGTTTTAAAAAATGTTCCACATCTTTTGCGTCCCCTTTGTGAAAATCATGGCGCTGACAGCGAAACCGCATTGCGCAACTCGGAACTCTTTTGGTTTTGGTTCTGCAGCGCCTAAGAGTATTTCGCACGTCGCTGGACAAAAAAAAAACACCACGTTAATTTTGCTTCTATCGTTGGAGAATTCTAAATGAGTTAGTCAGAATATCTGCCGATTTAACCGCGAAAAAACACCACTCCACAAAACTAAACGAATTCAAGGCTGACTAAAGTAACCGAATAAAATGCCTGAATTCAATCTGCCTGCTAAAACTCTAGTAAAATTTCAAAATAAGTAATAACACAGCGCATGTCTGCCCGCGTTATACTTGATACAGCTGCATAATTATATACGGCGCGGGCATAGCCCAAGAACTCGCGTTTAGGGATTTTGGGGTGTTTTCCTTGCGTTTCTTTGCAGCAGAAGGAGGCCTAACCTGTTCTTTTACCATGCAGATCTCTGTTAAAGGATATAGGAAAGGAAAAGGTTTTCAAATCATGCACGTTCACCTGTACGAAGTAGTTCTGTTTGAGGTCAATTAAAGTATCTTAGGAAGCAAGCCGATTCCCAAAAGAACGAAGCGCATTTTTAAGCATGAAATGCTTTTAGCTCCCGTTGTCGGCAGTGTGGTGACGTCACGCCGAGACCGAGAGCCATCATCCGGGCACTGAATTCCAGTCATCCGGGCTCTGAAACGAGAACATCCGGGCACCGTACGAGACTTAACGAGATTTAACGAGACTCTCTAAGCCATCCTACACGACCGGCATGCAAGCGCCGGTTGGTCTCCAAACGAGTCACAAAAAATAACTGATGCCAGTGCCTTCTCAATGTTTATGAATATATCAGTCGAGCTGTGCGTTTGATAATGCACGGAATAATAATTTCCGATTTCTAACAACGCGTGCAAAAAGCACATACATGCCACAATATTTAAGCATGAAATGCTTTTAGCTCCCGTTGTCGGCAGTGTGGTGATAGTCACGCCAAGCCCGAGAGCCAACATCCGGGCACTGAATTCCACTCATCCGGGCACTGAAACGAGAACATCGGGGCACCGTACAAGATTTAACGAGACTTTCTAAGCCCTCCTACAGGACCGGCATACAAGCGCCGGTAGCTTCGCGCCGAACGGGTGGTGGCGTTCCTCCCTTCCTGTATGGTGCGGTTCGGGTGTCCACCGAGATGACAGAGAATTACTGCGTCATTTCCTTTCCTCAAAAAGCGTTTCGTTCAAAGGGCAACGCATCGTGCCGAACTGGTGGTGACGTTCCTCCCTTCCTGTACGGTGCGGTTCGGGTGTCCACCGCGATGACAGAGAATTACTGCTCCATTTCCTGTCCTCAAAAAACGTTGCGTTCAAAGGGCATCGCGCCGAACGGGTGGTGGCGTTCCTACCTTCCTGTAAGGTGCGGATCGGGTGTCCACCGAGATGGCAGAGAATTACTGCGTAATTTCCTTTCCTCAAAAAGCGTCGCGTTCAAAGGACGAAGCATCACGCCGAACGGGTGGTCGCGTTCCGCGGACTGCCTGGCAGCGCTACAACACGCTGTCGCATTCCACTCCTAAAGACGAAACTTAAGCGTCATTAATTAGCAGTTTATTAGTATTTAGTCACTAATCAGTCATTACACACTAATCAATAATTTGTCATTACTTCGTCATGAATTATGTGTGACGTAATCCAGTGGTAACATCACCAGTCACATACGCAAAGTGGTGCTGAAAACGCTTTCGCCTCTACGCACTTCGGACTAGAGCACTGCACGGGCCACAATCTGAGGCCCAAGCCCGGCCCGGGCCCGAGACCTGAAGCCCGTGCCCGGCCCAGGCCCGCGGCTTCAAGCCCGGGCCCGGCCCAGGCCCGCTAAATTATCGCTGTAGCGAGCCCGGCCCGGCCCGTGAATCCCGGAGTGAGGCCCAGCCCGGGCCCGGCCCGGCCCGTATCACAGTAACGCTTGAGGTATACTGCTCACTCTGGCCAAGCAGAACGCGACTAGATCGATAAGGAACTCGCCCACAAAAGTTCTGAAACCACAGTTTGGGTTGAAGAAAGTTGGTTCTTTTTAACCCAGAAGGAAGTGATTAACAGTAGCGCTCGCCAGGCCTGTCTTTTGGACAGTGATCTCGTGTACGTGCGCAAAGATAAACTCGGAAGTTCCGAGAGCCAAATAAAAAGGGCTGCATACGAGCGTAATAGACTACTTTTCATTCCCCCATGATTTTGATCAGTTATATTTTGCCGCCAGCGAAGTATAAACATTAAAGCTGGCTAGCAAGAAGTGGGATGACATTTTTTTAGTGAACGCGATCTCTCAGGTTGAACTCATAGCCGAACTGGTCGCCTTTCAGCAGAAACAAAAAAGCTAAAAGGCTTGAGTATTTCGCGGTGTGTATTTGAAGACTATAAGCATCCTAAACTTATATGTTCTTCCCGAATGCATTTCTAATAATTTATAGGTATGTTTGGGATGACGAACGATCAATAGCCAATTAAGGCAGGTTGAATTTTACTGTTACTGGTTGACCAAAAGATAACGCGCGAACCACGTGATAACTTAAAGGGCAGAACACTTGTCATGACAACAAGGCTCTTGAAGAAGCGAGGAGGGATAGATGTGGTTATGAGATGAGATCTACATACTCTCGCAAGCTTTTGTGGCTATCTAATTTACGAGATCTTCCGGCCAGCTGATTAAAAAGAAAACCAAACGCGATTTGTTTGTGAATTTTCTCTCATGAGAAAGATATAGCTAAAAATAAAAGCTGTGTTTTGTGGGCTGTGAGAGACACCGAAGCAAAGGACTCCGGATCATTTCGACCGCCTGGGTTTCTTCAACGAGCAATGATACAACAAAATATATGGCTGTCATGCTTGCCACCTAAATAAAAATGCGGCCGCCGAGGCTAGGAGCAAACCCTGGTTCACCGGCTCAGTAGTCAAGAAACTTGACCGCTAAGCCACCGCGGCGCGGAAATAGGGAAATAAATAAGTGAATAAAGCTTAGTTTTTTTCTCAGCGCGTACTATAACCCATAGCTCATCCATGTCGCTGCTCTAATGCCGCAGTTGTGTACTTAATGCCGCAGTTGTGTATTTCACTCTGCAATAATGAATGAATAGTCGGACATCAGCCGTTTATGTACAAACCGAAGGCCGGCTCGGGTCCGCAGCTATAAGCCCGAGCCCGGCCCGGGCCCGCAACTTCAGGCCCGGGCCCGGCCCAGGCCCGGCAAAACAAATCATGCCCCGGCCCGACCCGGCCCGCGGGCCGGGCCGGGCCCGGGCTTTCGGGCCGGCCCGAGCCCGTGCAGTGCACTACTTCGGACAGTTTCGAACGCGCTGCATATACATTCTTGTCAGGCCTGCGTCTCGTCGTGTCCGCGTGCGCTTCGCATTATGCCCGTAAACATTTCATGCTTACTCTACTCTCGGTTACGGGAGGGGCAGAGTTTTTATGCGAAGCATACTACTTTAGCTACCACTTCAGCCCTTCACCATGGTTATGCGCCTCCAAATAACGTGATACATGACGTCACACCACGTGACACGATGACGTCACGACAGTAGAGAAACGGGGGCCCACCGCGCGCCGTCGCTGTGGTTGTGCGCCTCCAAATCACGTGATACATGACGTCACACCACATGACGCGATGACGTCACACCAGTGGAGAAACGGGGGCCCACCTCGCGCCGTCGCTGTGGTTGTGCGCCTCCAAATCACGTGATACATGACGTCACACCACGTGACACGATGACGTCACGACAGTGGAGAAACGGGGGCCCACCTCGCGCCGTCGCTGTGGTTGTGCGCCTCCAAATTACGCGACACGATGATGCTTCGCATTCTCCAGGCTTAACGAAGTTAAGCCTCAATCATTTTTTTTTTGTAATTCTATGTAAAAATTGGGTTGAATATCTACAGCAATTAGTCTTGCTTTAGCGCAGACCAGTTTCGAACAGTTGCAATGGCAGGGACTTACTCCTAGTCGCTGGTTATTTTGATTCCCGCTTTTAAAGTGCAGACATGAAAGAACAAGAACAGATAATTAGGCCAGAGTCATATCTACAGTTATATCTGCTATCTCTTTTGAGGTCTTGCATTATATCAACATACGACCGGACTTAAGTTACTGCCCCCCCCCCCCCCCCAGAAAAAAAACACAAGCACACACACTTCTGAAAACGTTTCGTTAGGTCAATGTTCAGGAGGCTGCGAGAAAATTTCATGAGCACAGCATACCGTTGCCGTGCACGAGTATACCAATACAATGTTAAATAAAATAATGTACTTGTTCTCCCATGGCAACTTCTTATTTGCGGATTTCTTCTCGTGATAACACTGCGACCACATTGTTCATTGTTTCAGTGTCCACTCACTTGTGTTGATGAATGTTCCGCGATGGGGCCGCGAGGGAGGTAACTAAGCTGGCAGCATTAATTAAACATAAAAGAAGGCAATGTGTTGCAATATAAGCTTAATAGACACGGTACTTCGTAACTTACATTTCATGAAAGTACGAGTAATATATATATAGCCTATACACTTGCGATAATGGGAGCAAGCAGTATGTACCTTATAGCATTCATAAAGATAGCAATGATGAGCACCAAGTAAACACGTCTTCAAGTTAGCGACAGCGTTGATAAAACATAGCTTTCTTTTTCACAAGGTGAACATTTTTTTTCTGATGCGGAACGTGGGCTTTTTAGGCCCTTCAACTAAAACGTTCTGTCCCACTGCTGTCCTTCGAATCATAGCCATTATGCCGAAATCAACGCAGTAATATCAAACCAAATAGTGTAGCTGGTACACTTTTTGATCACGTCCTTTCTTTCAATACCCAAATTACAAATACCGCTTTTGCTCTTGTTTATACTAAGAAAATGTTCAGTCTTTTGATAAAAAGACCGCTTTTTTGTTAGACTTGATCTGCTGCGCGTACTCGTACATGTTTAGCATAAATAATGATCAGGAGTGTAACACTGCGGGGATATTATCATTTACAAATAACTTTTACCGCTCTTGACTAATATCTTTCTGGCACAGATGCAGTTAAAATTATCTTAATCGGTATCTGGACTTAGTGACTGGTCACTGCTGCTTCCTTTTTTTCAGTGGTTAGCGTAGTACAGTTCAATATCATAGTAAGCGGTGAGAATGTCTAGTTTAGTCAGAACTCGAACAATCCTAGAATATCTTGGAATCATTTTTGAAGGTATTATGTTTGCTTTCTCTCTTTCCCCACCAAGGCCCCATTAATACAGGCAATGCCAGTGAAGAAGGTAAGCCTTTTTTTCATATCTCCAAGTACAAAATGGAAGCAGCGTCACTTAGAGGGCTTAGATATCAGTTAGTTCTAGGGCTCCTTAATGCGATGAATGGAGAATTAAAAATGCCGCAAATTTTCGTTCACGCAAGTAACAGCTAAATAATAAGCGCCAGGGTTACTCCTTTCAATTCGTTATATGGCGATACTGACAGAAAAGCTAAGGCATTTATTTTTAGACATTTGCCCCGTTTTTTACATAAGGCGCCTCTCATCGGCGGCATTTTCTCCGCTAATTTAAATGTTTGCAAATTATCGTTCAGCGGTACTGTTTTGCAGTATTGCGAAGACTGCCAAGCCCGTTATGCTTAGTGGTGTGGGATGGAACGCATTTTTCTTTTTTTAGTCCCAATATAATGTGTCAGGTAGTGCAGGCTACATTCCCTTTGCTTTATTTTGTCCTAATCTGCTTGTCTCTACGTTCTTGCCCTTAAAAACTGTTTTCCATCAGAAGGAGCTTAGTAGTATGGAGGGGAAATTGTCGACCCAAATTTGCGAATTTAGTTCACTTTTAGGTTGCCTGTTTCCTCTCTATTTGCCAAACAGACTTTACTAAGCTCTTTCCGATCGCATTTTCAATTCACTTCTAACCCGCCGCAGTGGCTAAGTAATTAAGGCGCTCGTCTACCGAGCCGGAGTACCCGGGTTCGAACCCGACCGCGGCGGCAGCGCTTAGATGGAGGCGAAACGCAACAGGCGCCCGTGTGTTGTGCGATGTCAGTGCACTTTAAATATCCCCAGGTGGTCAAAATTTATTCCGAAGACCTCCACTACGGCGCCTCTTTCTTCATTTCTTCTTTCACTCCCACCTTCCACCCTTCCCTTACGACCCGGTTCTGGTGTTCACCGAGGTATGTGAGACACCAGACAGAGCAGACTATTCGCTTTTATTATCAACCATCTAAAGCGATTAATTAGTTACACTAGCAATCTCTCAATGACCAAAGCCACAAATATAAACAAGAAACATTGTTGTGTGTTCCGTGGCTCCATTGGCTCTTGGCTCGCTTTATACGACGACCCTTTCGCAGAATACCAACACCGAAAATTGTACAGCTCCGTGCTGTAAAAAAATGCTTGATGCATACTCAAGTAAACCAAAAAATTATAGTGTTGCTTTGAATGATTTTGAAATGCGGAGCTAAAAACGGCGCGGAGAGGCGTGGTGTAACCCGGTGCCACGCAGCTGGCGATTCTACGTCTGCATGGCTCTACGTAGCCGCCGCCGATACCGTTCCGCATCCCTTGTGATCTGCGCTTTAACTTCGTGAAGGCAGTCGGCCTCTTACCGCGACCCGCGCTCCGCCTTAACGCTGTGTCGCGGTAGCTAATGGGGTAATGAGCGAATGAGGTAATGAGCGAATGAGGTAATGAGCTAATGAGGTAATGCGCACAGCATATTTATGCCATGCACAACTATTCCAAGATATTCTTGAATAAAAAAATCTACCCCGTTTACCATGCCTAACACCTTTTTTGCGGATCTCTTCTGGTAATAAAACTATAAATGTTCGTAGTTTTTATGCCCACTCACTCGTGTTGATGAAAGTTCCCTCACGGGGCCACCAGAACGAAAACTAATTTGGTAGCATTAGTTATTCTTAACCGAATGCCAATTGTTGCAATGCATGGTGAATTGACACACTAATTTGTTACTTCGGACTTCATAAAAATGTGTGTAATATTTAGCCTACACAATTACCATAAAGGGAGCCAGCAGGATCTACCATAAAAAATCACAAACAAGGCTACAATGAGCAGCAATTAAATACGTTTCTAACTCTGCAAAAGGTGTGCTGTAATATAGCGTTGCTTTTTGCACGTTGAAGATTTTTTTCTGATGCCGAACTTGAGCTTTCTAGGCCCATCAGCAAAAACGTCTTTTCTCTCTTCTGCCGTCCAAATCAAAGTAATCAGTCCATGATGAACGCTGTCATAACAAACGCAATATTTGAGTTCGCACGTTTTTTGATGAAGTCCTTTTTCTAAACACCCAACATAGGCTTACCGCTTTCGATCGTCGTTTATCTAAAACCAGTGTTCAGTCTCTTGATGATGCGGCTGCTTTTTTTTTGTTTTCTAGGCTCCAGCAGCTGGCGCGCACTCGTATATGTCTAACGTAATGATCAGGAGTGTAACTGTGTGCGGACATTATCATTAACAATTAATTTTTGCCATTGTTGAGAGAAGGCATATAATATATTTTTGGCACAGATGCAGTTAAATTTGTTGAAAATGTTGCCTAGACTGCACGACGAATCAGTACGGTTTTCTTACTTTCAGCGGTAGCGGGTAGAGTTCAATAGCTTGGCAAGGTGTGGGAATGTCTGTTTTAGCGAAGACTCACACGTTGCTAGAATATTTTGGCATCATTTTTGACGCTATTATGACTGCTTTCTCTCTTCCTCCACCTAGAACCAAATATTCCAAATAATCCAGCCAATGCAACAGAAGAAGGTAAGAATTTTGTTGCATGTCTTGAAGAACAAAAAGGTACTCAGAGAGCTTACGCATCACTAAGTTCTAGGACACTTTAATCCGGTGAATGCAAAACGAATAATGCAGCGAATTTTTATTCGCGAAAGTAACAAATAAGTGACGAGCACTAAGGTTGTTCTTTGCAAATGGTTATATGGTATTACTGAAAGCAAACTGTCATTTCATTTTTTAGGCATTTCCTTCTCTTTTTTCATATAGCGCCTTTGATCGGCAGAATATTCTCCTACAATCTAAATGTCTGCAAATTATCGTTTGGCGGTACCCTGCTGAAGCTTTCAGGATACTGTCAGATAGTGTAGGTTGCATCTGCTTCGCTTTCTTGTATCCCAATTTTGTTCGTCTCTACTTTCGTACCATGAGGAATTGTTTAACATCGGAAAGAGCATAGTAAAGGCAGTTTTGTCATGTACAGAGGAAATTGTCGGCCCAAATGTGTCAATTTAGGTCACTGTCATTGAAGTGGTGCGATCTTGCGTTTTGCCTGTCATATTTACCTGAAAACGTGGTTCGTTCGAGGCACCTTGTTTCTCCCGCGTTGTTAGGAATCGCTTGCCCTAGCCAGCGTAATAGTTCTGATTGTTAATACAGCATTAGTTTCTTAAGCAATTAAGAACTGCTTCCTAAAAAGCTCCCATCCCCGGCAGGTACCAGCACTGAATCAACAATCACGACGGGCGCCAATTCTGCGGTTACAAACGTTTCCACTGCAGCAGAGACCACAACAGCAGGTAGGCAGTACAAAGATGTCATGGTAATTCTTCTCAGGCATTTTGGAATTGTCCGCCTTTTATTTTATACTACCCTATGATTTTAGATAGCCTCCACCTTATCACGCAGACAAAGGAAGGGAAATGAGGGCTTTAATGACGTATATGCCGTAAGCGAACAGCAACCGAAACCAAGGAGCTTAGGGAACGTTTCTTTTTATTTTTGTGTTGAACATTAGGAGATAATGGTGCACTTATTTACTGTTTAAAACAACTCACAAGAAAGAAGAAAATTTCAACCGCATGCCACCGTTAGCATCCGAACGCATGAGTTCCGCGTTGCGCTTCCTGTGCTCTACCAAGTGAGCTACGGTGATGGCTGTCTAATATTCTATTCCCATGGGGTATTTATGCTGCGTGTAACCAAACTTTCAGAGTGTTCATAAGCGGCATCCTCGTCGATAGAGGCGGACGTAGTACGTCCTGTGTTATCACGAGCTAGCTTGTAACGTTATCGAACGGTGAGAGAAATCTCTAATGCCGCCTATTTCAACTGCACTGCCAGAACGTAGGCCCTCGTTAGCCATTGAGCAGACAGAGAAGACTACTTGGCTTTGTTATCAGATCTCTTTAAGTAAAAGAATAATTAAACTACAAATCTCCGAAGGATAACGATCACAAATTTAAAAAAAAAGAAACAATCTCCTTTGCTCCTTGGTTCCGGTGGCTGTTGGATTCCTTCTTATGACCAACCAGCCTCTCTCACCATATCAATACCGGAAAAGGTACAGCGTGTGTTGAACAGAAAAAAGGCTTGCGGATGTTCATATCTCCAGACGATTCTATTTTCGATCTAAAGAGTTTGAATCATGGAACTGAGGACTAGTACACCAAACAATAGAAAGAGGGAAATCAGTCAGCTTAGTTGTAACTTAGTAAGGCATGTTGACGGGCTAGTTGGTTATTCATCTTGAAACTTGGGAAAAAACCCACCTAGGCGCAAATGATTTCACGACACAAAAAAGAGACGAGGAGACAACGGACAGGCTCCTGTCCGTTGTCTCCTCGTCTCTTTTTGTGTCGCGAAATCATTTGTGCCTAGGTGGGTTCTTCCCCCAAGTTTAAAGTTAGTTGTAACTTGCACACACGTTCTTTAAAGATTGAGTCTGCCTCTCGTGAATTTATTTTTGCTGTGCCCACACTTCTACTATTTGCTAATTTTTATGGCCAAACTTTACATATATGTTTCAGGGAGCTGGCTCACAGTTACTATATTAGTGCTAGATCAAGCTTTGTTCAGCTACAAGCTTGCCGTTCCAAAGCTGTTCATTCCCTAATGCTGTACGAAGGCTCTCTAGTCTTAAGATTCGAAATATTTCATTTCTGGCTTGCAAAGGTTCAATGTAACTCAGCAGCATTGAAACGCTCCGAATTCAACTTTGGGAGGAGAGAATTTCCAGCCTCCCAAATCGAGAAGAGTCACGTTTAATTCTTTTACAGACCATTTTGATTTTTCCCTGAAAATGCGTTACTTTGGAAGCAAAAGTCGTTGTCTCGGTCAAACTGAAGTACCCCACGGCCGCAATGTCATAGAGTCCTCGACACCTTCATACACTGAACGATAGACCAACCAGCAGCAGTCTTGGTTGCGGTGAAATTACCAACGCCCATTGCAGGATCTCTTCGTTTCATCCCACGGCCACAATATTTATTTACATGAAATACCTTACAGGCCCATTGGGCATTGTGTAAGGGGGGCGAAAAAAATATAATACAGTGCATTAATAACCAATGGAAACAAAAGGGAACACACGATCATGATGTCCAAAGGCGCTATATGAAATACACTCAGGCTTGCCGCTCAGAGGGACAAAACTGGGAGACTAGTTGGCAGCTTTCCGGTACCATGAATTTGCCGCTCAGTAATTCTCCTGAAATCATGATTTCTCACACGCAGCTTATTGTGCTCGCGTTGTTAGGAACCACTTGACCTAGTCGGGGTAAAAGTTGGTTGTTCTTAACAGAGCATCAATTCCTGATCCATCTCAGTACTGCAGGCTAAACAGCTACTTTTTCCGGCAGGTACCAGCACTGAAGCAACCCCTACGAGTGCGAGTACCACAACTACAAGTGTTTCCACTACAGTAGAGAGCACATCTACAGGTAAGGCTTCCGATGGAACCGCTCTTAATTGTCTGCGGCATTCTTGATTCATCTGCATTTCCTTGAATTTTTTTTTTTCATATTTAGATAAGCTCCACCCTTTTGCTGCATATCAACCAATGAAATGGCACAGCTTCTTGGTGTTATTCGCAAGAAATAAATGACGTTAATGTGTCAAGAGCAGTCTTTTGTGATAAGAAAATTGAAACAGCGCTGGACAACTGGACCAGAAAGGGGAGGAGACAAACACTGCGGTGAACTTACGCCTCCTCAACTGTCTCCTCCTCTTTCTGGTCCTGTTGCGTAGCGCTGTTTCAATTTTCTTGTCACCATGGAACACCAATTAGCCCACTCTGCCGTCCTTCTAGAGCCTCTTGTTTCATTAAATGATGTGGAATCAGGGAGGTAGAAACTGTTTGTAGGAACAAAATAGGAAGCGTGAGCTAAATATTTTTGCCCCTAGCTCTGCGCTTGTGTTCTTCAGAGGTTGACTCTTTCTCTCGTTAATGATATTTTATTTTTTGCGTTGCCGCGCATGAACTGTTCAACTGTGATTCCCGCGCTAGGATTGGCCATTTGAATGTGTTTCCTGCTTCTTCGTAATTGTCTGAATCTTTGCACGCCTATATATAGCAGCAAGTTGTGGTCTTCAGGGATTGGTTATTTAGCTTTGTTACAGGGCTTACATCACACAGCATTATTTTAGAGCGCAGCTCTTTGGCGTCCGTTCCTGGGTTTCGCGTCGTCGTCGGCGTCGGCCTCGTAACCAGCTCCGCCCCCAATGTCACGCTTTTCAATTGGTCGAAATGCTCGTGACGTCACAGTGCGCGAATTTCAAATGGGGCCAATTGTACTTGGCTAGTAACCATGCAACCAATCAAAGGGATCGTATAGTGATGCTGCAACTAAGTTGGACTGAGTTTAGTTAATTGCTTAATTAATCAATTAGCCTAATTAATATAGAGGAGAATGAAGAGGTCAGAAGAAAAGAAAAGACGCGCGCCGCAGCGACAACAGCGTCCGCGGAAGGAAACGCTGCTGAAAAAAAAACAGATAAGTACGAAGCCGCGTTCCCTCCACCACAACGCACTTCCCCACTCAGTAAGACGTTGCTCGTTTCATATACGTTGTGTCGAACATCCTAGACAGTTCCAACAATTGACAGGTTAATGACACAACACGATGGATAGAAATACAAGAATATAAATATGAAATAGCCTAATTAATCTTTCTAGTTAGACCGCATAAATCAATAAAACCGAGAACGAAATTGGTCGAGTTGGGGAATCGAACCAGGGTCTCCGGAGTGCGATACGAGCACGCTAGCCACTCCGTAATGCCAGCTGAATGGTTTGGAATGAACAAAGGCGCGTCTAGCTAATACGGCGTCTTCGTTCACTCCCATCTTCCCCCTTTCCCTTACGGCGAGGTGCAGGTGTCCACCCAGATATGCGAGAGAGATACATTTCCTTTCCTCAAAAAATAAATTTACCGTCCAGCAAGGCGTACAGCCGAATTGGCGATGGCGTTCTGTGGACTCCCTGGCAGCGTTGCGAGACGCTGTCGCGTTCCACTCTTACAGGCGAAGCTTAACATGTTAACCACACATCAGTAACACACGCAGACAGCCAATGGACGCGTCATTCGCTGGCAGCACTTGATTCATCATTCACAACCACATTCTTAACGTACGCTCCCTTGCCGCACATGCCAAGGACGTACACCACGATCACATTCTGCGCCATTCCTCTGTACTTTGCTTTGCTGAAACCTGGATGGATCCCGAAGAGCCTCTCGAAATCATAGATTTCCTATACTGCTGTGGTGCTCGCAGAGACCACAACAGAGCGGCGGGAGTCGCTATCTACTTGCGCACAGGTCTCTCTGCAATACCAGTCGAAATGTTTGGCACGTCACATGAAGTTGGCGAACTGTGCGCCGCAAAGTTGCCCAACGGCTTGCTGGTAGTAGCTGCCTACTTCGCCCCTACCGCACTCACGAAAGACGTCGTGCACTTCCTGCAAGTCGCATTAACCGTCCATCGATCCACACCGATGTTAGTAGTGGGGGACTTTAATGTTGACATAAAGACAAACAGCAATTTCCTAACACTTATGCGGGAGAACATCCCGTTCCTCTCGCTCGTAACGCGTCCCACGGCTGTGACAACCTCGCGAGGCACTTGTATAGATCTCGTCTTTGAGAATCAAGCATTGGTGTACCAAGTCGAACATATATCAGTCTATTTCTCCGACCACAAAGCTTCCTTCATGACTGTCAAGAACTGTTAGTGGAGTCTTTGTTAAAGGAATACGTGTGAAAAATAAAAAAAAAATTCTGTGATAGCGCATACATGTGTTGCTCGATTTCTTTGCCTCAATCTATCGAAAAGGTGAAACAGCTTAATTGCTGCGCTCAAATTTCGCATTAGGAAGTAACGTAATCGTCGGTAATTTTTTTTGCTGATGTATGCAGAACGATCAGCGCAGTTTTTAAGAGTTTCGCACTAGTATTCGACGAGCTGCTTCCATTTCATTTAAAGAATAGATACGCAATCTGCACAAAACAAAAAAGCAAAAAAATTCTGCCGAGGCTGTTCGTTCGAGCAGACCACGCACCTTCAACGTAGCGATTTTCGCGGCGTAAATTAAATCAAAATGCATTTTTTTCACTATGCCTTCAGGGTAACGCCGAGTTTAAGCTGTGAATTGACGCCTAGCGGCCCGGAAAACCGTGTTATTGTTCAATGTACTTAACAGCGCCCTGCTATCAGTGGAGCTATATTTCAGCAGCGAATACGATTGTTGTGTGCATTATGTGGTGAAGAAGCGTAGGAATGATGTCGCTACGCTCAACTCGAGCGAGTTGAGTGTGCAGAGTTGGCGCTTTCTTGTCTTCTCAATTTTTTGCTCCCTCGCAGGATGTGATGATACAATGACGCGTGCCAGTTAAAATGCCTGCTTCGCAATCCAGTTTACTATTTCACGTTTTGTATGTCTTTCTTTTATTTCAAGGGACCACACGAAAGCAGCGCAGACGTAAGTTAAAAATACCGGTTTCATTTCATGGTTTTTTTAGCTCTGATGTGCTTAAGGGCACACACTACTAGATGTTTTTTTTTATGTGTGGGGGACTTAGCGTGTGTGCGTTAAAGCATGAATTTTGGCCTGTTGGTTATACATGAAAACAGCTACCGCAAGAAACGGGTCGACATAGAGAGGACACACTACGCTCGTGGTGTGTCCTCGTGTGTCCTCTCTATGTCGACCCGTTTCTTGCGCTAGCTGTGCTAACGTTTAGCGTGAGTTATTATAAAAATCAGTGGTTAACATCTAGTGTAGTCTGTATGGGCTCCTCTCGATTGATATAGTGCAAACAATGATGTCTTTGTGGCATATGCAGGTAACGCTGTACAGATTACAGTGAAAAATCAACAGATTTATGTTTTATGTGGGAGCATTGAGTGAATTTATTTTTTTTTCTCCGGCGGCTACGGTCTAGCAACCTATACTTGGGAAAGCTCCACCATCAAGGTCTAAATATTTCTCGAAAATTTTCCTGGTCGCTAGATACTCACTATAGAACTGTTAGCACAGGCAAAGTAATTACTTTTTTTTTCATGTAACTTACGACTATCTTCGTCAACGAAGCAAACTAAACGGAAGTAGACCTCTACTGAATATGATTTTCAAAATAAGACGTCTTCATTAGAGCTGTGAGTCCAAAGAAAACATTTATTTCCGCAAGTACCGAAATAAACAATGTGACGACTCACGAGCACTTTCGATCAAAGGCTGTAGTTTGATCTCCACAATGTTTGATGGTGCATTTCACTTAATTCAGTGCCAGTATATCTCTCTTTGCCATGTGTATCTTCTGTACTTCGCTTGAATTACAAATAATGTCGGTACTACTATTATAAATTATGTTTTAGATGAGGCAGCATAATTAAATAAAGCAATAAAAAATATGAGGCGTTTATTTCGTCATTTTAGAAAGCGTATGATATCTGACACCCCAAGTGTAACAATGCACATAGAGTTGAAAAATCTTGACATTTCGAGTGAATGGCTTTGGCAGTCTGTTTTATACGCTGATGTCTATTGTTTTCTTCCGTAACTAAATTTTCATCGTTGTTTTCAGGTCCTCGCCCAAAAAAGAATCAATATGGTAGGTTGCCTAATAACACTGAATGAGGCGAATGGAGTAAGTGGCAAGCGCTGAATAATTGTGGTGCAGCGAAAGGGGGTGACGAATCAGTTATCAGGAGAACTTAAGCGCACTGCTAATTACATGGTAGTACATAAATATGAAATTCGCTAACAGGTCTAAGTTTAATTTCACGATCTCCTGGTATATCGATCTCTCATTCTGGAAATATGGGAATAGAAGATAGGGAATATCACTGGTGAACACTTCACACAGGACATAATTTGCAGTGAAGCAAGCTTATGTGGGTGGTTGACTGATCATTGCCAGAAAAAAAAAATGGCAAATTGCGATGACAGCCATAACTTGCTTCATCTGGGTAGCAATGTTGGTATGGTGGCCGAGCGAATGGCGCTCTTATGCCGTGTCCTTAGTGCTTCCTGGAGCAGTCAAGTCAAGAACTATTTATTGTTAAGAATCATGAGCTTCCGTTTTTCATTCTGACAGTTTAAATGAAACTGATCTAATTGAGCGGAAGTCGGCAAGAAACAAGTCTGTGAGAACGCTGTTATTGCACTGACTCTTTTCAACGGCGCCTGTTTCATCGTTGATCCGCACACACTGTTTCATTTTAGAATTATCATGCGAGTTACACCACTCTTACGTTAATCATGTTAATGAAATTTCTTTTTTGGTCCTAATAGCTGCGTACTCAAAAATCGTGGTGTAGTGAATAGCTAGCCGCTAAGAGGCTCCAAATTACAGGTCTACACTATGCCCCGACGTAAATGCCAGGTAGTCCGGAAGCATTGAACTGACGCATTGTTGTAGTATCCAATGTGCTGCAGATAAGTTTGATTCATCTTTCAATGGGATGGAAGAAAATTAAATGCGCGGGGTTGGCACTGCTACGAGTTAAAACCAGCAGAACATTTCTCCGGCGTTCTACTTGTAAGTGGCCTAACGTTAGTGATCTTCGTTCTTATGCGGAAAAAATGCTAGCTAGTGCAACTTCATGTGTCCAGGTTGCGCGCAGGCAAATATTTGGTTTTGTGTTTGGCGCTCTTAACCTGCAAATGAATATCTCAGACCAAACGCTCCGTTTAATCATAATTAGAAAAATTCAACTATTTGGCTCAAGTGGAAAAAAATTGCATGCCGCATCCAATAACAGTGCGTAAGGCCTTTCCTGTTCACAAAGGCTATTTTAAAAAGCGGAGTCATTAGCGACTTCTGCGCATGTTGGTCAGAGAAATGAATCTGGCCCCGATGACTCGTTCAGAAACCAGTAGCATCCAATTAAACAAGATTTGAGCCAATTTTAGCTTCATATTTTGAATGCCCCAAGACGCAACACCTGAACGTCGCTTTCCTTATAGCGGGAACCTTGAGAGATTTCTGCGCTATCTTAGCCGTTTTGCATTAAATCCAGGAAAAAAACCGCCAGTGCACGATGGAGTGATAGCGCTTACCACAGTGCACTAACGGTTGCAAAGAAAATAGCCTGGAGAGAATTATTAACGCCGAATTTAAGAAATTTTTTGTCATCAACTAAATATTTACAGAAAATTTCATGTGAGTCATGGAACGCGTATAATATTATGATGTGTACAGATAATAGTCATGGAACGCGTATAATATTATGATGTGTACAGATAATATCCCGTTTTACCATCAGCTAGTAGCTCCTTTCAGAAAGTGACAGGTCGTCGTCGTTTCAAACATTTGCGTCGTCTCGAGACTACATGGCATCACGGAAATAGGAGTACAAGCAACCGAAACACCTTTTTTTAGCGAGCTTTGTGAGAACTGTGGCTGATGTAAAAAAAATTTATTGCAGGCACACTGATCGACAAGAATGGCTGTAAGCACAAAATTCTGCAACGCAAGGACAAATTGGTGAGCGGAGGTCTTATTTCCTCTTTCAAAAATGGGAAATTGCCATTTCCATTGTTACTACAGCATAAGCAGCTACATCGGCATTAATCATGTGTTCTCTCCTCAACAGTACACAGCTACCTGTACGGGAGTGTGCGAAGGGCGGACATACTCAATCGTCGATGGAACTGCGTGCTTACGTGTAAGTAGCTCAGACGTGAACGTGTTCTACGAGTAGCATTAGTGAAAGCTCTGTGTACCAAAGGTACAACTGCATTACGTTATAGCAGCTACAGTTCAACCTCGTTATAAGTAGGCTGGAAATACCCCGCGATTTCTTCGTCGTAGCAGTTAGCGACGTTGCAGCTGCAGCATGCCACTGGGATTACCTGACATGTATAGCGGAGAAACATGGCCTACTTTGCGTGTTCCGCCTATGTGCGCCTCGAGAACCTTCAACACGCGCACCTACACCCCACCGAGTTGTCCTTCATGCATGCACCAAACGAATATTTAAGCTTTACGAACGCGCGACTGTGTTTTCCAGTGACATCATGGGCCTCAGAGCTTAGGGAGCGAGTTTTAAAGAAGTTGTGTAGCATTTTACATTTTTATAACCTTATTTCCTTTAGAAACCCCTTGTTAAAGCGAAGTTCTGCTCTAGTATCAGAAGGAGGTGTGTAATATTCGCACATAAATTGCGTTGGTCAAATGTTTTCACGAAACCCCCAAGGTGGAATAGGATTTGTAATAAGGAAGTAGCTGCTCATTGACATCCACACGAGCGCAGCCGTAGGGTTGCAAAGGAAAGCTATGCAGATTTCTCGGAAACTTCGTAGCTATAGGAAAATTCGTCTTGGTCCGGGGTTTTCGTTAAGCACGAAGTTTCTGAGAAACCTGTATAGCTTTCCTTTGCAGCCCTACGGCTGCGCTCGGGTGGATGTCAATGAGCACCTACTCCCTTATTACAAATCCACTCCACCTTGGGTGTTTCGCCTAAACATTTGACCAACACAGTTGCCAGTACGAGTTATTGATCAATTAATTCAAGCCCTACCATAAGGTCGCCGTCCCGGTTAGCTCAGTTGGTAGAGCGACTGCTCCGGTGAAGCGGTGGTCCCGAGTTCGAACTTCGGACCAGGACAGATTCTTCGTTAACTACGAAGTTTCTGAGAAATCTCTATAACTTCCCTTTGTAGCCGTATGGTTGCGCTGGGTTCGATGCCAATGAGTAATTATAAATTAGTTTAATTGTGTATATCGTGAATACAAATTGTGTCAGGTAGGGAACGGATCTGCAAAAGAAAAGGCATTCACGTGGTCTGCATCACTGAGATGGCGTTCCCCAGTCAATCCAACTAGGCGCCGCTATTTGTAGCTTATTTCAAGCGCCCACAAAAAACACTGCGCATTGTTGCGAGGAGAGAGAACTTCCTTAGGTGAAGAAAGCGGGTAGGGTACCCCTTTGCTTCGTTGCGAATGGTGTTAATTAGCGGCCAGGTCACGGCCTCAGTTGAAGTATTCGGGTAATGGCGGAAGCTCTCGTGGAGAAATGGCTTGCAAATTATGATCTATATCTATAGTCCTCCGTAATTGTTGTGCGCATTACTACGGCTTCGCGCATCTGCATTTTTTGGCAATCGATTCCATCTACTCAGAAGCGGGGTTGTGGAAGCTTGGTGTTTTGGTAAGAGCGTACCAATTTATAACAATCATGTTTCTGTTGCTCTTCTCAAAACCATTCCTCATTGACCAAACCCGACCACTCCCATCTTTAGCTATCGCCACAAAAACGATTGCGCAGAGAGCTGCCATTTTTTATGCTTTAAATGAGCCTATATAATATATTTTAAAGCAATAATTTCAACAGCGAATGAATACAGGGATAGTGCGCCTTCCCGTCGTACTTTTTCTGTTCCGCATCAGACCTCGATATGAAAGAATACCAGCTGCGAAGCTTTCTTTTTAATCAATTGAATAGCTTTGCATTTAAGAAACAGGGCTGTGCTTCTATGTCAGTAAACAAATACTCCCCTGTTAAAATCTTTAGCTTCAGTTTTTGTTTTATTTCTCCGCAACGTCACATAGGACATGAACTTTACTGATTTTGAAATTATGAATTTAAAATAAAAACAGTGATGATATAATTATGTTGTAACCGCAGCCCGTCCATTCTTTAATTTGGACGCTGGGCCAACATAGCCCTATATATGTTTTGATAATTTTGCAATATTTAAGAAGTAAAGCACAAGTTGCAAATGCCACCCACAATGATTTTTAACAATCAGCTTGTGATGTTTAAGTAAAAAACTTCAAAGCAAATGGCGGTGTTTAAAAAGAAATTTGTTAGCTAGAACAAGATAAACACCATTTTTAAGTAACTACTCAGCCTTCAGCAATGAGACTCGCTCATGTTTTGGCCCAAAATGTGGACCTCTTTTGACTAAGATTATGGTAATTGCGTAATTGCACTGTTTGAAAAAAAGTTTATTAACTGGTGGCTATGCTATTCAATCAATGCAAAGCTCCATTTTTTTGGTTAATCAAAAGTTATCAAACAAATACAGTTAACTTCGGTCAGTAGAAGCAATTTTGTCGCAAAGGTTTATGATTTATGGGGTTTAAGTCCCGTAATGGTTTATGATTTACCGGATACTACGAGCGCAGTAAAGTCTCTCAGAAAATGTAAACGTGAATGGTCGAGTGGTTGAGAAAAATGTTCTTTGATTTCCAGTATTATTTTGATATTTGAATCAGCTTCGAGATCCACAGATAGTCCAAACATATTGTTAGACAGTCGTTTCAAGAATGACGCAAGCCAAAAGTTTTTTCTTGATGTTTTAGCGCTTGAAATGTGTAATCACATGCATATAATTACTTTACTGACTCAAAACGATAAGCGATCTGTTTCGTTAGTTTGGCAGATGTGTAGGAAGCACTTAGTACTGCGCGATAAAGGAAAATCTAAGAACGACTTTGGATACCTCGCGGGCTTTGAAAACCCTAGAATGATGAACTATATCACGTTTTTAAGAAACGAAAAATGTAAAAGTAAAACTGAAAAAGGCGTGCACACGGAGTTATAGAAATCATGTTCGCAAACTGTTGCAGCTTAGAAGAAACACGGCATTTAAAAAATGATTTACGCGGCCCTAACAAACACAACATGCTACCTACACTTCAAACTGATGTAAAGCTCTTAGCAGCACGGATTATAGCAAAAAACTTAATGGCCATTTTGTGGCTTCAGGCAAACACCTTCTGCAGCTAACAATCACAAGGGCCCGAAAAGTATAAGGGCAGCAAATTCAATAACTCCAGTGTACTATCCCTATTAGTTATAGTGAGGCAATTACTTTCAATGCTAGTCTCTTTAACAGTAGTGGCCCTGTCGTAGACCTCTCAAAAAGGCCAATCAAATGATTAGCAGGTCTGATCGCTACACTGCTAGCTTACATACAGAGTGTTTCACCTAAGAATTTACAGAATTTTTAAACGAGGCTTTTTGAGTTCAATGGGCTCTTTTCCAAATAAAATTGTCACAGTGTAGGCCGTCAAATTGCGGTGTAGCACGTCAAACGAGGAAATTGCACTCTGTCCAACCAATTACAATTCTAACGTTTCGCGTTAGGCTCCTTAATTATTTTGAGACATCTAGCCCACCTTAAGTAATATCCATATCAGTTTGTGGAATTTCGAAAATGGAATTACCGTCGGCACTGTGGTCCAACAAATTCTGGCTGCACCGCGGCAAAATGTATGCACTTTCGAGAAGCTTGCAGGCAAAGGAAGCTCTGCATTGTACGTAATTAGTCGAAATAGCCGACATTTCTAGTGCCATAGGGCCTATGGTAACAAGGTTTTCGATATACTAAAAAATGATGTGGATGTTACTTACGCTAGGTTACAAGCATTTCAATAACTAAGGAGCCTAACGTAATAGTTAAAAAGTTATCTATTCAATACTGGTTAAGCTGCCTGCTAGTTAGCACCCATCAGCTGTATTCTGTTCTACAACGCCGCCGACAGTGCTCGTGTTAGCGTCGTGCATAAAGGGGGTGATGTAAACGACTTGAACAATTGCAGAGCTGTTCCCTTTCAATCTATATAATCAAGCGTGGCCGAAATATAATAAACAGCCTTTTGGAGGATTACCTCAGGAAAAATTATATAATTGCGGAGCAAAAGTATGAATCGTGAATCTTTGGTATTAAAAATAAGCGAAAATCATTAGGAACGTCCAAAATAAGCTTATAACATTAGGAATATTTCAGGTCGCGATATAGCATTCGACTCTAAGTCATAAAATTTTGCTCAAAAAATTAAGTTGCCACGGAATAAGAGGAAGGGCACTGGAACTTTTCAAAACCTTCCAAGCCGATCCCGGTGTTAGCGCAAAACGTAGACCGGACACGAGAAGAAAAGCCCACACAACGAGCGCTGTGTTCTGCGCTGTTAACATCAGGATAGAAAACCAAGAAGCCCAAGCTGTTGTTCTTTTTTTTCTTTCTTTATTTAAGACATTCCGTTACAGAATTGCCTTGGGGGACGCGACAAAAGGCAATAGACATGCCTGACGGGGCCGCGCCCCCCTTGGCTGCGGCGGAAACAACATAGCATAAGCATAATAATTACAAAGCAAAAGGAACAACAATACTGCATGATATGAAAGTGCATGAAAAAAACACAAAAAATACAGGTACATAAAAACAATAAGTTGGATCAGTGGTATGGTGTTATGAAAAACAGTGATGTATGTGCGCACGTCTTCAATCATCACAGTGAAGGTAAAGATCCGGAGTGAAGGCGAACGAAGTTATCAACACAGCATGGTCTTTAGTTTTCATTTAAGAAAAAATCTCTAAGTGTTCTCCTCAGTCGTTGCACCTTGGTGGCAGTAAACAGTATCTCAGCTAATTCAGGGTGCGCATTGAGGAAATCTGGAATCAAATAACTTAGTTTTTGATCACCGTATGTTGTACGCGAACGGGGCCTTGGTATTAAGTTTTGTCGTAGATAATAAGGACCAGGTTGCGCATGATATTTAGTTTGAAATGTTATATCTGTTTGGTGAAGACGCGAAATTTCCAGGGCCAGTTTGTGTTTATGGAGTTTGTGAATGGGCATTATTTTATTACCTTTAAAATGAGGTGCAGTGTCCTCCGAAAGATCCAAATTGCCTATTGCTCTCACTGCTCGCTTTTGCAAAGAGAAAAGACGATCCAAATTTGTCTTAGTCGTTGTAGCCCATACTAGGAAGCAGTAACAGAAGCGTGAATGTAAAAGCCCATAGTAGATTTGCTTTTTTACAGCAGACGGAACATGGTATCTTATCTTGTTTAAAATTCCCACGGCTCGCCCAAGGTCCCTACGCAGTGCGTCAACGTGAGGCGTCCATGAAAGGTTCTCTTGGAATATTACCCCCAAAAATCTAACTGTAGTCGATTGTTCGATAGTAATGTTATGAAATTTTAAGTGCAAGTTCGTGGGTGGATGGGTTCCCCTCGGTCTAAACAGTATGTATTTAGTTTTACCTGTGTTTAATTGGAGTCTGTTCGAATGAAGCCATAAGTTCAGTCCAGTTAACCATTCGTTGGCCTGATGAAACACGTCCACAACGTCAGCGCCCGAGAAAAACACATTCGTGTCATCTGCATATAAAATTAACTTAGTGTTATTTATTATGTTTACAATGTCGTTTATGCATAGTAAAAATAATGTCGGACCAAGTAATGACCCTTGAGGTACGCCCTGTTTTAGAAGTCTGCTGTCGGATTTTGCGCCATTTATACATGTGAACTGGGCTCTAGATGTTAAGTAGCTTTTTATTAAAGACCATGCGTTGCCACGGAAGCCATACAATGGCAACTTCTTTAAAAGCACGTCGTGTTGGACACAGTCGAAAGCCTTTCTAAAATCCAGAAATATTCCGAGGGTAAATATTTTCCTTTCAATGTTTTCGAGTATATGTTCTTTCACTTCAAGAAGGGCCATTTCGGATGACTTACTTTTTCTAAAGCCGAATTGTTCACTTGATATTATGTTATTTACACTCAGAAAACTTACTAGTCTTTTATGTATAATATTTTCCGCTACCTTCGCAAAGATAGGGAGCACAGATATTGGTCTGTAATTGTTCATATCGTTAGTGGAACCGCCCTTGTGTATAACAGCCACACGAGCTAACTTCATTGCGTCTGGGAACACTGCGGTGGAAAGAATAAGGTTCAGAATATGTGTAAGGGGACTATTAACTATTTCTGCTACGGCTTTTCTTTATTTCATTTAAACGCCCAAAGTTTGCGAAATAAATTTGATGAGGTTGCTTTGCTTTTATCAGATTTAAACCACGAGTTTGACTTTATTTGCTTTAGTGAGACGTGGTTCACATCTGACGACTGTTTTCTTTTGCCGGGATTTGATTGTGTGTCAGCCTGCCGTTCATCAAAGCGCGGAGGAGGTGTTGCTCTGTATGTGCGTTGCCAACTACCGTATCAAATTCTAACAAACTATAACATTGTGAATGAAAATTTTGAGTGCGTCATTATTCACTGTTATAACATACTACTTGCTCTTGTGTACCGACCGCCATCTGGGTGTTTAAAGCATTTCATGCATTTTGCAGAAGAAATATTTGAGCGCAGCCTCGAGCTCAACCTCGAATGTGTCTTTGTTGGGGATTTCAATATAAATGCTTCTCCAAATAATATTACTTTTTTGCATTTCCAAGAGCTCTTTGAGTCGTATGGTTTTTCAAATGTGATTAGTGATCCTACTCGTGTCACTTCAAATTCTGAAACAATACTTGACCTGTGCATTACAAGCTTCTGCCCCGATGAAGTTAAATCAGGTACAATTATATGCGATCTTACTGATCATTTACCCATTTACTGTCTGATACCTTCGAAGCAAAAACGCTCTTTTCTGGAGAAAGAAATATTGATTAGAGATTACTCGGAAAGAAACATGTTAAAGTTTAAAGAACTCATTATGCAACAGGACTGCGATAGCGTTACAAAGGAAAAGGATTCTAATAACGCTTATAAGGCATTCTTGATGTTTTTTATTTCTGCGTACAATGAATCCTTCGCTTTTAAAACTCTTAAGAGACACAAGAGAGCAAGAAAGCCCTGGATCTCGCACGACCTGTATAACAGAATAAAAAACCGCAAAATCCTTTTTCAAAAGTTTTTAGACACACGAAGTGAAGGCGATCTCCGCGTATTTAAGAAAGCGAGAAATAAATTGAATGCTGATATTAAAAAAGCAAAGAGATCATACTATGTGAACAAGTTTTCAAATATTGCAGGAAATCCCCGTCTGGTATGGCAAGCGGTCATAGACATCACGTGTAAATCGAACTCCCCAAAGCGGGTTTCTTATCCCAGCGAATCTATGAGTGACGAACAGGTTGCAAACCTGTTCAACGAACATTTTATTAACGTGGGTGCTTCCGCAAATGACTGCGATGCGATACCATGCGAGGAATTCGTCAAAGTACATTGTGAAAATACTGTATTTTTGTCCCCAACTGACGAATATGAAATACTGGACGTCATTTTGGGTTTAAAGAACCATTGCGCCTCTGGAGCTGACGATATTAAACCCGGTCCACTAAAACTGTCCACTGGCCAACTCCCTATGTAACAGGCTCCAGATTAGGAGAGTTAATAATACGAGTTCCCACGCGGGTCTGCACACCACTGGTGCAATCTAAGGGCCCTTTTTTTGAGACAGGTCTTTAGCCGCTTTACATAAATGGCATAGTTATTTAGGTCATACCAAGAATATTATAACACACACATACCATACTAATATATCCTTTACCGGGCAGAACTGTCAGGTAGTAGAGGAAACGGCAAATGTTTGTCAACAAGAATTTAGCTGTGGCTGAAATCAAATAACTAATACCATGTGTCTAAAACTAAGCACATTATATCCAGGCAAAAAAGGTTTTAAGTAGAGATATTTTTCGTAATACTGGATGATGATCTGCTCGCTCAAGAATATTTATAAAATTCTTGAGTACGAACTTTTATTATGTTATTTGGACGACTACCACCACATACGATCGTCCAAAGATCGCCCTATCTCTAGGCTTACTAACCAAATTCAGAAATATGTTGCTAGGCAAGGTAAAATTACATAAATATAAATCACTTTTTCACTCCTTAATGTTTTATCGATTGCTTGTACAGGGCAAGCCACCACAACAAACGAAAAAAAATTGCACTAAACATAAGAGAGCCCTTTTAGGAAGTGCACATCCAACATCTTTTTCAGATATAAATTATTAACAATTCATAAAAACTACACAAAGAAACTAGGTACGCAAATTATCTACTTGAATAAATGTGTCTTTTAGGAAAAATATCGAATTTCACCCTTTGCTCTTAATTCTGGCACCACAAGGCATCAAAACGCTGCTCCTATCAAGTACCAAAGTTTATAAAACATGTCCTGGTGAGTTCTAGATTTAGTGCTTAAAAATAGCACACAAAATGAATTTTAAGTTGAAGTTCATTTTGTGCTCTATGTTGAAGTTCACACTTATCTTGCTTTACATACCTTCCCTTGCTATGCTTCCCTGTTTTTTATCGTCCGCTGAGCGCTTCTGCGGAGCATTGTAGAAATGCTGGTGCTTGCTGTCGAATGCCGTCTTTGAGGACGGCAGGCCCTCCTCAGGTGTTTTTTTTTTCATACGTCTTCGTTTTTCTCTATTCCATAAACCGAAATAAATACTTATGATTAATATTATTATAAATACCAAACGTGATTTTTTTGAAACTGGAGAAAGTAGTCTGGCTGCAAAATTGTTCTACTTAAAGGGAGCAATACCTGCACGTTTATTGAGCTTCCTTCTCTACTTGCTTCTGGCGGCGCAATTAAGGCTGTCCTTGTTATCTGGATGCGGTCCACGCTTGCCAAAACCTCATTACAAAATACACCTGGTATGATATGCTGGTTTCACCAAAGCGTGGGGTTCTTTCGCAGAATAAGTGAGCAACCAGGCATCGTTCTCTTCACATTTTATTAGAAAAACAGACAGCATCCGCCAGGTTTCCGGCGACTTATGGGCAACAATACACCAACGAATATTTTACTGACAGCAATGGGTCAATTGCTAAAGCTACTGTAACATAACTAGGCTCAAACTATTGTGGTGCCAGGAGTTTTGAGTGAAATCTTCATACGAGCTGCAAATCTTGGGGCGATGGCTTATTTTTGACCATCATCATTACGAAGTGTTCCTAAAACCCGCGCGCAGTAGAAGGGAAACCATGAGGTGAAAAACACTTCAAGTGCTGAGGCCAATTTTTTCAGAGGTTGCTACACGATAAAGATATACGAAAAAATTGGGTGCACTCAGTGATGGATCACTACAGGTCAATATCGCCTGCATGGGACTTTCTATTACGCCCTGAAATCTTGTTATTGTTATGAATTGAGGCAAAGAACTCGAGGTAGAATAACAGTTTTGCCACCCCTGTACTGGCCAGAATATCTGCAATATCTGTGGCGTATACATTTGACCTGACCGTTTAATGCACCGTGTTTACACGGCTAGCTTTTGCAGTATTAGAACATAAGATGCAAAAGCAATACAGACTAACCTGGTGTAGTTTTCGTAACCATACAAACTTATTGGCTTATTGCGTGAGTATTCGTATAACTGCGTAGATCTTCAATAGGCTCCTGCTCTATAAGCTGTTTGCTCGATTCTTTAGGTATTTAACACGATAAAACTTCGATGCGAGATGCATTTTGTCGAAGATTTGCAAAAGTTTTTAAGTAATTTTTATGTTGTATTTTGTGTCTGCACCATTATTTCAATTTACGTAATTTTCTTAATTTGCTCAGTCTTCTTCCAACCCTATAATGCTGTCACAAAAGCTACCGTACCCGACCAACTGGTTTCTCATTTTTTTTTCGTGAGATTTCCACGTGTGTGCACGCAAGGTATGGAATTTATGTACTGTAAAGCTCGTGTGCTCCTGACTAAAGCATTCATTCTCTTTTTATACCTGTGACTGCCCATAGCCATCTCCTCAAATGTGCAGTGTCCGTTTGAGGCATGCTTCTTTGCCTGGCCTTTTCATTTTTCTTCAGAACAAAGCTTTCTCCCGCTGTCGTTTCACACCAATAACAGGAAAATCGAGGCTCTGGGATCACGTCTCATATAAAAAATTTAAAGGAAGCAACTCTAGGATAGAGCAGGAGAATAAACTTTAGTGTTGGTTAATATGGTTACCAGACATTTAAGCTGCGCTGTTTTTCAACTTTCAGATCGTGCCAAAGGGTCGCGGGAAGAAGAAACGTGGGAAGAAATGCTTCGAGGGAATGTGTTATCGCGGACAATGTCGTAAAGGTTATTACAGGAAGGTTAACTGCAAAGTTCCTGAAGGCACCATTCATTATTATGATGACTACAATTACAACGATGGTACTTTTTACGACTACCTTAGCAGCTATGAACAGGTCGACGACCGTGAAAGTTTTGCCGAGTGAGCACAAGGCAGCTCAGAAAGGGGTACTGCAAGAGTATGAAGCTATTATATGGAATAAATATGCTTGCTCTACGCCAGTGTCTTTTTTTTTGTACTCATGAACCATGTAGAACCAATCGAAAAGAGAGCTAAGCTTTTGCATGGAGAAGTATACTGAGATTAAAAACACGTCTTTAATGTAACAAAAAAAAGTGTACAGTTATATTCGCCTAATAGCAAAGATCATGACAATTTCAAAACAATGCTTGTACAGTATCACCGTGGCGCTGCAAAACTCACACAAAATTATTACCCAAATTCTCGTACTAATAGGGAATATGCTCTACACCAGGTGTCACCTTACACAACAGCCACAATTTCAATTTTTGATGTCAATATTCTTCATTGTTTATTTCTGTACGCCTGCGTATGCCATCACTCGTGATCCATAAAGGCGATGTATCACAATAAAAAATGAATTGTCTTTCAGCGCTTTTGTGTTGCCTTTTTCTGCTGCCTGAAATGCACTACATACGGAATTCCGAATTTCGGCCACCTGGTGTTCTTTAGCGTGCACTGACATCGCACAGTACATGGGCCTCTAGAATTTCGCCTCCATCAAAATTTGACCGCCACGGCCGAGATCGAACCCGCATCAGGAGCCGAGTTCCATAACCAAGGCTAACTGTAATCTTCATTTCGCGCAACATACAGATGTTAGTGCCGAAGCGCCACATTTTTGAAAAATCGTTTTTTGTTTTTTTGTTCTTCAGCGAGTGTACGCCGTCACGAGGCGCAAATCGTATCGCAGCGTTGAAAACTGGTTTTGAAATGGCTGAGCTTCAACTTCCTTTTACCGCTTCCCCCAATTATTCCTTTAGTGAAGCCAAATCCGCTCAAACATTTTGTGGGAGTGAGCGATCTTGTGTGTTCGTCGCGTGTGAGGGTCACAGAATTGTCTTTATTTTGTCGTCTATCGGTCAGTCAGTTTGTCTTGTCAGGTCTCGGTATGATGGGGCTTCCAGCTACGAGGTCAAGCATGGTCAGGTTGACGTCGTGGAGAATCAGGAGGCGCTTATCGCAACAAAAAAATCGGTTTAAAAGCGCTGTAAACTAAATGCTCTGAAACTGCTGAATCACAAGCCTCCGAAGTTGCGGAAGTATGACCTCTAACACTCCCACACAAGGTTATGTGGCGGCAGGCCAAAAACATGAAATATGGGAGGTGCACAGGGCACCAACTTGCGGAGCCAAAGTACAGGTGCGTCAAAAGTAAATCGAAGGCAATAATCACGAAAAAATTTAGTCACTGGCCCCCCAATTCATGTATCCTTGAATACATATGTGCAGCCTAATTCTAATTTTCCGAATTTCACTGTGCACCAACAAGCCTGGATCATTATGCTTTAGATTTAGAGAAATTAAATTTTCTTGACATTGTCGCCTTTCATTTACTTTTGACTGCGAGTGTACCTGAGGGAGGACGGCGTCTGGTGTCCAAAGAGCAAAGTTGTGGGCAAGCCGACATAGGGCGCCACGCGTTAGGGGAACGTGCTGGCGCGCGTCTTCGATTTCGTCACTCGGGCCGCCGAGTTATTTGAGCAGGATACAAGGCTCCCTCCTTCCTCTAGCGAGGAAACCTTGAGAGTCGGAGAGGCTGAATATCAGAGTGGGGAAGAGCGGATCGTGCTGGTTGGCGAATCAAGTATGGTGATCGCGGTCAAGAGCTGAAGTGTCAACATTAACAGCGATGACCTCAGTCTAAGTAATCGGGGGTGAGACGGTTAAAAGAGACTATCTTCCCGGCCATTGATGAACAGGGGTGTGTGCTTGAAGCACGCTTGAGCACTTTGAATGGACCATCCTATGATGACCGCAGTGCCGGGCGCACAGCGTCACGGTGTAAGACGGCGTGCCTTGAGCATTGAAGCTCAGGGTTGACACAGGCACATTGAGGTTCCTCTCCTTGGCGTGGTGGAACCACAGCACTCATTGCGGTGCATAGACGACTAACGTAGTCGCTTGCGTCAGCTCATTAAGTGGACGACAATTCGAATAATTTGGCGGGCGCTCTAAGGGTGGTGCCGAAAGTAAACTCCGTGGCACACCAGCATTAGCCACTGCAATCCGAAATGCGTATTACTAGAAGAACGAACGGAAAACGCTCCGTCCATGGTGTTGGAAAACTCAACGCCATGAGCGAAGCCTTCAGTTGTAGACAAAAGTGCTCGACAAAATTTGCGAGGACACTTTGGCAACTAAAGTGTTTTGAGGCGAAAGCCGAGGACAATATGCCGTGATGACTTCCGGTGGATGTGACGTCACACCGTTCCCGTGGCTATATCGATACCCAAATTACATCTTTCGGGGATCTTAAGTGTTAACTGCGCTTAATTACACATTTTTCCGTCTAGTTTGACACAAATCCGACGTTTTTCCGACCATTCTGTGACAATTTTCACTATTCCGGGACGACTTTCGGTGGATGTGACGTCACACCGTGGCTATATCGACGTCCGCGCTATTTCAATGCAATTTCAATGTTCTTGCCTTTAATTAATTAACTAATTAATGTACAGTGAAAAATTTGGCTTCTAGATTTATTTCTTCCTTCTCTATCAGAAGAAACCATTGGTTTTCTTCTATTAATTTAAATTCCCGAGATAAACGCGTGTGACACGCTTTGTTAACGGACGAGAGTGTGAGCCATTAAAACCTTTCGCCTTAAAACATTTTGATGCCAGGTGATAACCGGCGGTGTTGGTTTGGTCAGCGCTGATTTGGCCAATAGGACAAGTTAAAATTGCCGGTCACGGCCAGTGGGAACTGTTGAGGGGACACTGGAACGGGTATTTCAGAGAGTAATGAGCCCGCGTGCGACCGTGTCGCCGTGGTGTCCGTGACGGGTATCGCTAAAGGCCATGTATTGAACCTGTAGATGAATGTTGACAGGGACCGATGGCTCCAAGCAGGAGGCAATGGACCGACAATATCGACAAGTGATGTCTGAAACGGGTTTCCTGAAATAGTAATTTTCCAAACGAAGTCAAAATGTAGCAGTGTTGTAGGACTCCTGACATCTGACGCACTGCGGTGGTGTAAACTGTCGATGTTTACACAGATGCAAAGATGAGGCAATGACTGCAGGGTGTGAATGACGGTCCGGCGGGAGGGCCGAGGCGTGTATGGTCGAGTTTGACTGGTCGACGTATTGAGAATCAAGGGATTGCCGCAGCCAAGGAGAAAGGCGTCCTCAAGCACTAGGTACTTTACGCGCATGCGCAGCTCACGTATTTCGTCATGGTAACGCGGGGCTGCAGCCATGAAGGTGAAGTCGATGACTGCCCTTCCGTGGTCAGCTGCGTTTTTCTTTCGGCGCGATGAAGAGCGCAGGCATCCTCGTGCTACTTGCCGCTGGCATGACGCATAACGCTGCTAAATTCATAGATGCACGCGAGCTGCCCAATTTCCCGGGGAGCGCAGGAATTGTTGCTGAACGTGAGCGCGGACGTCATGAGTTCATGGTCTTCAGGATGCGAAAGTGCCAGCCTTCGAGAAGGTGCAGAATACGCTTCGCGGTGAAAGATTGGTAGCAGTGTGGTCCAAAGGCGCATCTAGCGGCACTCAGGCAGTGCTAAGTGTCGTGAAAAAAAAATTACTTGCTGCCAAACCCCACAGACGAGGTGCTCGAAGACACCCGACAGTTTTTTCCGATCCGGCAATCATGAAGGCCGTGTGGCGTTTCAGTCGCTCTCATGGCTTCTCTATTCGAGAAATTGTCCTGTAGCTTCCCTGTACCCTGTCGGACCCATCGCAAGCGCCACGCCACGCCTCTTCCTGCTTCTTTTTTTTCTGTATTAACAAGAATAGAAATTGAAGAGATAGCAAATAAATGCGCTTCTTTCAGACAACAAGGTAGGCGCCTAACGAATTGCTCGGAAAAAGATAGCCTCCTTATTATTTCTGTGTCTCACTAATCCGCTGAAGCGTGAGCAATCATACATGCTATAGCTTTCGTATTGAGGTCCGTATTGCTGCTTGTTTTGAATCAGTGAATTTCTAATTACGCATCCTGTATAGATATAATGTTTCTGGGAGAGTGCTTTAGCCCAAATAAACAAAGGACCGCACTGATCTCTGTTTCAGGATGAAAGGAAGTTTGCAATGATGAAACCGAAAATTCAAAATGAATGTTCATGCAGAAAAAATTGCCGACGATTACGTTACTTCCTAATGCGAAATTTGAGCGTAGCTCATCAGCTGTTTCAGCTTTTCGATAGATTGAGCCAAATAATTCGAGCAAGACATGTATGTACAATTGCAGACAACTTGTTATTTTTCACACATATTCCTTCTTCAAGAAACACTTAACTAACAGTTCTTGATTGTCAAGAAGGAAGCTTTGTGGACGGAGAAATGGACGGATCTATGGTCGACTTGCTGCATCAATGCCTGGTTCTCAAAGACGAGGCCTGCGCAAGTACTTCGCGAGCTTGTCGCAGCTGTGGGAGCCGCTACGAGCGAGAGGAATGGGATGTTCTCCCGCATAATTGGTAAGAAATTTCCGCTTGCCTTTATATCTACATTAAAGTCCCCACCCACCCTAGCACCCTGGCAGGTGGCAGCGTTTCTGGCACAACGTTGTCAATGCCAAAGCATGCAGCTCACGTCTGTCACTACCGGCACGTTGCTTAAAGCACGATTGAGGTGTCCACTGTTCCAAGAGGGCAGTTATGCGCCTTCCCTCTGGTTCAGGTGTCCACCGAGTTATATGAGAAAAATACTGCGCATTTCCTTTCCTCAAACACTAATTTTCAAATTTTACCCTCTGCTTTTCAAGCCCCCGCTCTTCTGTTTTCGCAGCTGTAGGATACAGATACTGCGCATTTCCTTTGCTAAAAAAAATTGCCGACGATTACGTTATTTCCTGAAGCTAAATTTGAGCGCAGCTCGTCAGCTATTTCAGCTTTTGGATAGATTGAGGCAAAGAATGCGAGCAAGACATGTATGTACAATTACAGACAACTTTTTATTTTTCAGACATATTCCTTCTTCAAGAAACACTCCACTAACAGTAAAGTTACACTTGAGAGCCAACTGTTGGCTTCTGGCCGTTGGCTGTTGGCTGTTGGCTTCTCTCATATTTACAACGAGCCCCTCATTCCCCTTTCCTTGTCTGCTTAACTGCTTAACGAGGGCCTCGGTTCTGGCAGCCTTGATGCCTTAGGAAGCATAAGAGAGTTCTCACAAAGCTTCCACCCTCGCCGTTTGATGACGTTCTACGTCACATCAGCGGTAACTCAGGACGTGCTACGTCCGCCGCTTAAGAACGTGGGTGGCGCTGGTGAACACTCCGAAGGTTAGGTTATTTGTAAACATAAATACCCCCGAAAGCAGAAGGTTTGACAGCCGTCGCCGTAGCTCAGAGGTAGAGCACCGGACGCGTAATTCGGAGGTCGTGGGTTCGGATCCCACCGGCGGCATGTGGTTGTTTTTTCTTCTGCTTTTCTAATCAATTAGCTTTAAGCGATAACACATTTAGTAATATTATAAAGTGATCAACATCACAAAATATATAAATAAATAAATTTAAAATCCTCTGTGCCCCTTGGTTTCTGTGGCTGTTGGCTTCTCTCATATTAAAAAAACTAGTTAGACCTAAATTAAAACGTACTGGAGGCATACTAACAAAAGAACAAAATGACAGAAATGTTTGAAATCCATCGCACGGCAAGGCGTCCACGAGTAGAATTTTGTCTCCGTCGCTCTCCTGCGTTCTCGCATTGGTTGCTTGTTCCCCAAAGCAAGCCAGGCGGCAGCTAGCGTTTGCCCCTTGTCTGTCTTGCTACTCTGATTTCTTCTGTTAATGTACTGCCCGTTGTTTTTGAATACTTAACCGCTTAGGCGACAAAAAATTTCTATCGACCACTTTTGCATGCTTCTAAGCGCGAGGCTCTCATTGCTAGAGGCTCTACTATAATCAAATTTATATTCTGCAAATTTCTCTTTTTCAACAGTATTTGGCCAGCAAATCTCAGACAAGGGAATTTTTGCACAGTTTTACAGAATTTCAAGAGTCTATGTGGTTTCTTTTCCAGATTGGTGGAGTTTTCTGACAGCTGCAGTGAAAAAGCGCTTGAAATGGGCACTGAATGTGTTACGTAATTTTGGGTTGCGTCATAGAAGCCCACACGTATTTATTACCCAGGCGTCTATGTCCTGTGCTGGAATTAAATTGGCTAGTGCGATGGCAATAGTAACCACTGGCCTCTGGATTATCAATTTTGCTTTTAATCTGCGTTCGCATTTCTCAAAATTCCGTGATTTCATTATAGCTGGTCAATTTCATTGAGCACTTGCACATGAATACCCAGGGTAAAATAATAAAAATTAATACATCTGTGTCTTATCTCACACGTTTTAACGTATTTTGCCGGGGAGGGGCAAACCATTCAGAGTAAATTTTTACGTTGGCAGTGTCTGCGCTTCTTAACAAAACATCATTTCAGAAAACAATGGTTTCGCAGTATAAATAATGCAAATGACACAATTAGGCTCAGGAATTCACGAAATGATACAGGAAAAAATATTTTTTCGCTGCCTCATCACATGAAGGAGGATAAAAATGTCAACCTTACTATGCGCTAGTAGGGAGCTCTCGTATGCTAATTTTTACATTGCGTAAAAAATGCCGGCATAATTCTGATAACTCAATAATAATTGTACTTCAGGAACAAAGAAGACGCGACGACCGACAAAATGGCCAACACGTATGTATTTGCGGATCTATATTAATTTCTCTTGGATGTTAAATTCTTCCTAGCCCCATATCTGTGTGGAAGTCAACTGAATACTAAAAGTGCAATTTCTAAGCCTTTATATGTGGCGAACGTATGCTGAGTGGTAGCAAGAAATGCTTTATATTTACTTCTGGTACATTTTTACCTTTTCCTCCTAGCTAAATAATTTTTTTCAATTTTTTTTTTCATTCCTATTCTAAGCGCCCCGGCCAGATGACAACGAAGAGTACGGTAAGTTGTGAAATATTAAATTGTTAGGCAGTGCGCACTAAGTAACCGCGAATTACTACACAATAATGCTATAGTACCCCTCCACCATGTGGCCAGCAACACCTGCAGCAAAACCATTTCACAACCGCGTACGTCAGTGCAGGGCTTTGGGCGTGCCCTGTGGCAGAAGTGTGTAAAGCAAATATGTAATAATAAACTGGTGTGTTTTCTAGCATGGTGAAAGCGAACTACGTTTTCCGCAACGCGTTACTTTACTTTTTTACTCGTGGTATCACTGCACACTCTTGTGTAATACGTAAAATAACAGATGTTTAAACTATGCGTGTTATTGTTAGCGGTATGTTATATGTACCGCTGAAATAGTAATGAGAGTGCGATGTGCTTGATTCTTTTAAGGGTTTAGAGGCAAGGGCGTGGGAGCGTGAATTTGAACAGGAAAAGCAAGCCAAGTATTAGGCACCGAGTTAGCATACGTGGGCCATTGGCTTAGGAGCACGAAAATGAACTCCCGAAAAATAAAAGCTTACGGAATGATTAATAAGTTTGTCGCGATACGGTCCACTTGTTTAGCCCTGAGGTCTGTCTGGCAGTGCTCTTTAATTCACTATTGCGGTGCAGTGGCGTTGAAGGGTTTTTATTGTCTTGCAATATTGTTTCAACTGTAGTCACGAAACGAAAAAATCGCATCTATTAACTAGAGCTGATGATAGCAATAGTAGCATGCTGCGGTATAAGGAAAAATGTGGTGAGTATCGACACCAACTTTAAGAAATGTATGTGGCCTTGAAATGCGGAACGGGATTGTTTTCTATGTTTCTCGGTCACAGGCAAATAGCACGTACTGAACACTATGGCCTAACAAAGGAGTGCAGGAGGTATTAGCGAATAATATTAAGACTCCGCAACAATAACCTGTTTGCAGTAGGTTTCTACGGCTGTAGTAGGGAAAACAAGAACTCAAATTTCTTACAGGTACCTACTTCGACACATACGGCTGCGAGCACAAAACACTGCAAACCGGTGCATATTTCGTAAGCAGAGTACTATCATCCTCCTTTTAACGCGAGTTATCCTCCTATCATTCATCCTCCTGTTATTACATCTCCTTGTATTTCAGTTCACAGCAACGTGCACAGCCAGGTGCGGTCGAAAATACATCAAATCTAGAGATGGAAGTCCTTGTCTTCGTGTAAGTAGTTAATGTTGAAACCTGATGATGTAATATTACTGCTTTATCATTTGCGTTTGATAATTCCACCTGATTAGTAAGGAAAAATTATGCGCATGTAAGAAATATGTTTAATAATCACGTTTCGCAAAGTGCAAGCCTGTGGAATGATGTTTGCCAGAGATATCGACGCCATTTTTTTACCCTCGTGAAAGAACTCATTGCGGCTAAATTTTCATGAATTCAAAACACAGAAACATTCGTGTGCTCAAATTCAGGTGCACATTATTGCACCACCCAAACTGGAAACTACCAAGGAGCCGTCCAGTGCAGTGTGCGTCTGCAATAAATATAATAAATAGAAAATACGCAATAAATAGAACATACGCAAATCGAAGCTACAATTTCTAAGTTACAAAATGCGCTCTCCAAATAGCAAAAGATATGGCGAATCAAACGTGTATATGAATTTTCTTATGTGCACCTTGCCATAGTCATTTCATGGTTTTCGGTATTTGTACTTTGCCGAAATCAAGAACATACGCAAATCGAACCTACAATTTCTAAGCAAAAATGTGCCCTCCAAATAGCAGAAGGTATGTCGAATCACAAGTCTGTATAAATTTTATTATGTGCAGCCTGGCATGCTCAGTCAATTCATGTTACTCGTAACTTGTGCTTTGCCAAAATCTAGTTACCATCTTCACTCACCCAGGCAAAATGAAATTCCTGCCTTGCTTTAAACGCGTATTTTGTATTCTGTCAGCTTAGGCGCCCTATATAAAGAAAGACGAGTTCAGAAAATTACGCCGAATGTTGCTCCTTAAAATGACCCAAAAGAAACAATTCAAGAAGAGTAAATTTGCGCCTACAGCAATGATTCGGCAGCAAGCGCTGACAAAACGCTTTGGTACCAGCGCAGGAAAACGAACTTCTCGAAAAAATTTGTAAATGTTTCATAACACTCAAAAGCGACAGTAGATGTGTAAATTGCTACTTAATGGTTTCGCGCAACCACACTATCTACTCCTCTCTGCCTTCTTTTTTAATCCATAAAAACCAGCAGCCTGCCAGAATATCCTTCCGCTCTTATTCAAAGCTTCCTGGAAGTCCAGTTGCAGGAATGAAAGCTTGTATCTCCCATTATCAGTAACCGGAGGCAAAACACCGAAAGTAAAGCCGTAACTGACACTAGTTGGTGCTCTAATATGTGCAACTTTCAAGAAGAAAAAATATAATTATTTTAAGCACCTTGTAGAATATTACCAGGCGCGTCTAATTGTAAAGAGTACTTTGTTCGGTTTGTTTTCGATCACTCGGCCACTGCCAGGAAAGGGGGGGAAAAATAGCTGAGGCTTAGCTTAGGTTAAGCCTAGTCAGATGCGAAACATATTGTCGCCGAGTTGCATATCGAGCACGCCGCTTGGCTAGACGTTCTTCACGCTCTTCATCAGTCTCTGTAGCACGCCGAAACTTTTGCTTCTCATTCCAACGAGCAGCCCTGTCTCCAGGAGGCATCTCTATCCCGTGTACGCCTAGCAGAGGCAGGCGCACCCCCTTGCATACCGCCGCTCCAGCATCACGTGTTCACTACAGCGCACCTAGCGGCAGAAGCAGGAAACACATTGGTCGCGACGCCTCGCGCGACGGCGCGAGCTGGGGGCTGGGGCCCCGTTGCTCCTATGTCGCTACGTCACGCATCACGTGGTCCTCCTTGGTCGCGACGCCTCGTGCGACGGCGCGAGCTGGGCCCCCGTTTCTCATCTGCTGTGACGTCACGCACCACGTGGTCATCCTTGGTCACGACGACTCACGCGACGGCGCGAGGTGGGCCCCCGTTTTTCATCTGCTGTGACGTCACGCATCACGTGGTATGACATGGAGGTCACGAAAGGTCAATGGTAACGACAGCGCCGCGCTCGAGGAGCTGGGTTGGGCTATTTTAGTATGCTTCGCATAAAATAGTCTTTCTAACTGGTATTTCAGTGATGAGCACTTCGTAGATTGCCGCGGTAAATCAGTGGTTGTGGTGCTCGGCTGCTGGCCCGAAAGACGTGGGTTCGATCCCGCCCTCGGGGATCACATTTCAATGGTGGCGAAATGCGATAGACCCGTGTACTCTGAGATGTCAGTGCAATTTAAAGAACTACAGCTGATCGAAATTATCCGGAGCCCCCCTCTATGGCGTCCAGCATAGTCTGAGTCGCTTTCGGACGTTATACTCGATAAATCAAGCCTAACCAATTTTGGTGGAGATTAGGTGACCAGACTCACTAGCACTACATCGACTATGCTACTCGGGAGAGTGTATAGGTGTCGCATTTATAACAGACTGCGCTTGTCAAGGGCCCCGGGACTGACTGCGCAGAAGCACCAGTGGCGGCAGGTACCGCACCTAGTGAGAGGGCCAGCCTTTGAGCTCCTCTCCTGTAGGATAACCGTGCGTGCCCATACATTCAGCGGCATTTTTGTTGTGCCAGCTGATATAGGTTGATACGAAAGCCAGGAAGTGTTTATAAAATTGGGAAAGAAAAGTGGGTATGACGCCAGTTTGTTTTCTCAAATGGGGACGAGCACTCCGCTAAGAGTAAGTTATCAAGGGCACAGCAGCTACTCGCACATTTCTGACCCGGCCAAAGCTGACTGAAAGATTTACTGAAAGATTGAAAGCGTGCGTCTGTATATAGACCCCAATGTTGGTTGATGCAAGTCGGATTAGTCTGAGCTATCGTGTTTAATGTAATGTTTTAAAAATAGGAAGCGAATTTTGGAACACATAGGATATATGTGGAGGAATGTCGTCGCCATGAAGGCCCAGGGAAACATGCGTAATGTGGGCTTTCGCCAAATATATGTGCCCCGCAATGATTAATGGCTGAGTGCAGGAGAGCACTGCAACTAGACGCAATCGAACAACCAATCGAGTTAATTTTCGCTTATGGCATGGCTAAGGATGCTACGAACCGAAATGTGGTACTTCTTGCTTTTTCTTTGGACGAGTTAGTGAAATCTTATAGTATATTATATACAAAATGGTAGGAGATTTGCTCTGGCTCTACTGTCGGTACTTTTATGAATGCCAGCCATATATTCGTTTCGTTTTTCTTTGTGATTAGTCCTAAACCCTATCTTTATTTTTGTATGCTTCTCGCAAGAACTTTTGAAAATTCCGCAGAATTTTTTTAGGTTAGCTGGATGAATTGGAGGCACGCCCATGCCTGCCGTTCTTTCGCGGCGGATTGGTGTGCAAACAATTAGGAGACATCACTTCATGGACGCTCATAATTAATCCTGTGTGGGTAAATTTTTGACCCAAGCGGTCCAGCTTGCTTTGCGATGGGTGGCGCTAGGGTAAACTAAACGTGTTCTTGGCTATTAAATTCTAAGGGTTGCGAGTGTGTGGGAAAGTGTTTCTTTCCGCAAACGAATGCAAACGAGTTGCTGAAATGCGTCAAGGTATCAGGGATCGTGATACTCGAACCGCGGGTAGTGCATGTGCAAGGGAGGCGGGATAAAGGCATGCGATGGCTCCGCACACAAATGTCAACATTCAAGAAGACGCTGAATACCCGATCAACACATTTGGAGCGCAGCCTTGACATCAATTAGAAATCAGTTCAATATGGAGGAGTATGTTCACAAAGTGAAATATTTTATGAATGCGACAGTGTGCCTGCAGGCATATAGTATTATTTACCAATATAGGTGCACACTGAACTTCCGAACGAGTTTCAGTAAAATTCGGTGATGAGACACATAATTGAGTCTTCTACATGGGGTGTACGGCCTGGGGGTGGTCTGCAACAGTGCAGATTTTCAAAACTGCTTCGCTAAGACGACTTCAAAAGTAATTGGTAAAAAACGCGAGACGTCTGGGCGTGTGTCTTACAGAGCCACCAAGGGTATCAAGATGTGTCAGAAAAAGCTCATGACCTGTCAACTATCAAACCATCAAGGCGTGTAAGAAAGAGCTATCAACACATGGAAACAAATTTTAGAGAACCAAAAGCGGAAAACCGTGAAATGCAAAATCTAAAGAGCCAAACTACTACCTCTAGAGCGCATTGCATTGAAGAACTTCGCTGCCAGGTTGCTTTGCACTTTGAGTACTTACTCATGAATACTGAGTAGATTTGTATCTAAGCTAGAGCGGGCCTCCACGTGTTTTCATTGGAAATTCAGTCTTCTTTCTTGTCGGTGTTGATATGCGGGATGGTGGCTTCTCTTAATAACGCCTAGTTTCTACGCGTGTCTTTTTTATGATGAGTGCGATTTTTTATGGCTCAAGGACAGCTTGGTCCATAGAGTACCATGGCACAAGGTATTTTCCACCTCAAGGTAGGGTGAATCCCAAGCATTTTACCCTAAAGGACATGAGTGGTGGGCCAGTAGAAAGCTTGTACCCATTTTATCACCTGTGGCTACCCTGTGACATTGGGGAATCGAAGCCCACTCCTCCTGTAAGCGGGGCGGATGCTCAAACCACTAGGCCACCACTGCGGTCGCATTTTCGGTTTTTGACTCTTTCTGCCTTTCGTAGAATGTTATGCCGCCTTAAAAACAAAGATCGAATTTGGCACTGCTGTGTGTATGCTGCATGCTGTATTTTTCGCACAGCTAGTCATCGCGAGGATGGTACCATGCACTCTAAAGGCACTCGGCTGCTTTATAAAATGGCAGCTGTCATTAATTCCATCATTTAGCGTGGTTCATGGCCGCAGGCTCTTTAGTTCCGAACAACATTATACACTTCAGTTCGGTCATCGTCAATGTGGCAGGAAAATGGTCGTATGTATAAATACTATACTAGTTAGTCGAACAGTTCTCAGGGGAATGGCAAAATCGTAATTGCTGTTGTGTGGAATACGTTGTCGAAGTCGCTGGATCAATCGGAATTTGTGCCCACACTGATAACCATCGCACTGAATTGCAGTCACCCGGTTCAGTAGAAACGGAAACGACACTAGTACCTCAATGGCAGTTCAACAGCCTGCAGGCGAATCGGCAGGTTCCATCCTCTTATTAAGGCCGCAGGCTTTCTTTGGAGAGCTACTAGAAAACACTTCTCCTTCGGGGTATTTGGAAACAAAGTGTTCGCAGAGAGTCATATTGCATAGGTGAATAAACTAAAACGGAGGCTTAAATATTTAGGATACGTACGTGGCATGACGCGAGAGCACTTCCCCGAATGAACTCATTTCGGCCAAAATCTGCTTTTTCATGACTTGGCAACATCGAAGAAGTCTTTGCTAGTCATTGCAAAGCAAGCGTCTTACCGAGAGACGTGCTTTGAAAAAATTCAAGGACTCCACTATATGAAAGGCCACGTACTGCTCTGGGACCTTAAACAGCGAATATTGTATATAGTCTTCGATGCCGAAAAAGGATGCCTTCTTTCCTAACTGATGTAAGCGGCTAACTTTGAAGGACAACTTAATGGCCCTAATAGCTCATAGAACTGAATAGAGCTAATAGCCAAAAATCTCTCATCCGTCATTAACATTACGGGCGAAGATTTACAATGCCAGTGTGTTTTTCAACTTTCAGCCCCTGCGAAGAAGCCCAAGATTCAACCACCGCGGAAAACTGTGCACAATGGGAAGTTGCCATAATGGACAATGTAAGGGTCCTTTCATAGGGGAGGTGCCTTGCCAGAAGCCAGAAGGAACGGCTCATTATTACGATGACTACGGTAACAGCGGCACAGACTACTACTCTGACTACTATGATAGTAACGACGACCGAAGTTATTATGAATACCACGGCAGTGGACATGACGACAGCTACGGCTTGAATTAATACAATGAACACGGCTACAGGGAATAGTGTTGCACATAAATATCAGAAAAATGTTATGTAGCAGAATAAATGTTCCTTGTCGTTACTTCCTTTTCCCCTTGTCACAACCTCATGAATTCAAAACCTAAAAGTTACCGTTTCTGCCAGGGGTGTGCTTCTGAGTTATGTCATAGTGGTTGCTCTTGACATATCTACGCCTAAGTTAAGTACCTACTTTGCAGCAATAAAACGTCCATTTTTTTCGTATGATCTGGCTAGTGTCAGGTTTATGATAAAGCGCGACTATAAAGCTTTGCTACTTAAATATCACGATTCATGATCATGATTCAAGACCTACCTATAAGGAGCGGCGTTGTCGCGCTGCTAGTATGAATACATTGCAAGCACGGACATTTTTCAGTCGGCGACTGGCTAAAAATTATGCAGATTGTTTCTGCTCCCATAAACATACTCTCAGAAATGAATAAACAAAGAAATGTACAGCAACGTTCACTTCAGTACACACACTAAAACAATCGCCGAAACATTACGCAGGGAAATAAACGGGTGCTAAAAGCATCCTCCTCCAAACAAGTGTGCGGCGGCTGCCAGAATTCTTGGTGTTTTTTTCTTCTGTTTAGTAATGATCTAACACCACAGAGCTGTGCCTTCAATTTCATCGTTTATAAAAATAGATTTGCAGAGCTTTCGGCTATGCTTACTTTGAATTCTTAACCTCTTTCCTTAGAACATTAACTTGAATATCGGCCACCCGTCACCCAATTCTTGGTAACATATACCACGGATGCATATATATATTACCGACATTATATCCAAATATAAAGTGCCCGGATGCATTCGGATGAAAATTCAATTAGCAAATTGTGCAGAAATATTTTTTCACCTTTAATGCCTACTCCGAGCAGCACATCATCTCTTGCGCATTTATTTCCCTAGCTGCAGGGCTGAAACACCCGTCCCTAGCATTAAATATCAGGGCACTGCCTCATTAATTATCAAAGAACGATTCCTGTGTCGTTTTCATTTTATACTTTAATAAAGGCCAAAATACTGATTCTTTTCTGTCAAAGGGATATAGCTCAAACTTTCTGCACTTTCTACTACGCGTTTGCTCACTTTATTTCTTCCTTCTGGTTAAGCGCATACTTAATAGTAAGTGTTCTGCTCTCGCAGACACACCTGCGCAGGGGGATATTGGTGAGTAGAGCGCCCCCAGGGACCCGCCCATTGCCGTGCGTAGCGGCGCCAAGTGCGGGGTAAAGGGCCTCCTCGTAGTTTATCTGTTCGAGAGAAACTGGCAGTTGTCTTCTACTATCCTTCTATTTTTCAGCTTCCTATCCCTTTCTCACAACCTTCCCGTCTCCTGCGCACTTCTTGCTTTTCCTTTTTTTCTTCCTGGCACTTGGGTTAACCTTGTTTGGATAACTACCTGGTGTTATTCCAAATTTGCAAATAGTTGGAGTGTGCAGATGACATTAAAAGGACTTGCTTGCTAGTTAATGTCAGGACTCCTTCCTGGGCTCCATGGTGGATGGCTGGCAACCTGGACGAATAAGGTACATACTTTATGACTCTTCACTTTTCCACAAATGACCTCAAGCCCAAAAGAGGCAAGAATGAAGCAGCTGTCATTTTTCCCCCATAGAAGGTAATATTCTCCAAAGTCCACATTATCCATGGTGAAGCAGATGAAAAAAAAAGCTGGCACAATTTACCCGTTCCTTGCATCAAAGTGCTTAACAGATGCATTGGGCCTTGGCTACAAGGTATTAAAAATGGAGAGAGGCGATTTACTGCTCGAACACTGTGGCAACGTCGAGAAGACCGAACTCGCATTGTTTACATTGAGGAAATTTCTGTCTCTGCCACAATGCACCAATCTCTCAAGACGGTCCATGGTGTTACTCCTTTTTGTGGAAGTGAGGAAAAGTATACCAGAGGCCAGATGAGAGAGAGTTTTATTCTATGCAGTATTTATTTGATGAACTCTGGTAAGCCTACCTACTGCTCCCTAAACTCTGAGACCATAAGCTCTTTAGATTTCTATTTTAGTTCATCGTAGGTGTTTAGCAATTTAAAATTGGTTTTTTTTTATACAAACCTTATGCAAGCGGTCATCTGCCTGTTTTAATCAGCTGTCATCATCAGCATCACTTATCTAGACAAAGGCATGTCATTGGAAGTCACATTTAGCTAACTGCACAATGTTTAGAGGTAAAGCCATTTCAGTGAAAATAGGTTTAGAAAATGTTGACAAAAAATAACGCAATGAAGGGTTCACAACATCGATTCTTAATGCTGCACACCTATCAATTCCTGCATACACATGATTAGTTTGCCAGAACCAAAAATTGTAGTGGACAGAGAATGTAAAGGTGCTAAAAACTACAAAATATAGCCTGGGCAGTCTTTCGCAGAAACCCCTCCCAACGTAACTTTGTGATTTTAAAAAATGCGAGAGCGCAAGCCCGCTATATTCCGTGCAATCTCGAGAGACCGTGGCGGCCAGTTGATGCAGTTTTATAAGCAGTTCAACCACATCGAAACAAATGTGGGAATGTCACCAATTGAATTAAAGATGAGCATAAAACAACGTTCATGTTAGTGGTGTCAGCAATGTATTTAAATGATGCATTTTAAGGAATGAAACACAGAGCACAAATGCAGCTCCATATCTTGAAAAGTCGAATGCCGCAGTATGTACCCCTTCAGCTACCATAAAAAGCCTGATATGCACGCCTATTATGCACTAAACATAATTATCACATCTCCAATGTGCTACTTTGAAGTGCTATTCCCGCATACGCTATTATTGGTGTTTCTGGTTTATGTAAAAGGGTGAGCCTTGAAATTGTTAAGTAGATGTGGAGTGGCTGGCAAAAGCACCAAACCCATCCCACGAAGATTGTAACATGAATTAAAATCAAGAACTTGGCTCGTCAGTCATTTCACCGCTCGAGACTTCCCTGTTAGAAGACACTCCCGAATGTCAAGTTGGACCGACACAAACTATGAAGCAAAATCTGCCACTGAACAAAGAGCTTAACCATTAACCACCTTCACTGCTAAATCAGAAGGTGTTGTTCTCATGGTCAGCCCTACAAGCATATATTTTCAGCCAGATTATTGCATTTGAAATCAAGAAGACCACTGGAATCAAAGTAGGTGGTGTGAGAACGGTGCACAATATCAACTCGGCCAGCAGCACACTAGTCATTTCTAAGCAGAACAGCATTCAGGGCTGGTGTACTCTTCAAATACAGCATTTCCAGTACGCAAAACATGTTATCTACTTCTCTGCAATTTTAATAGGGAATATTAAAAATTCCGCAAGGGCACCGTCCCGCATAGCAGGGATGCCCTTATTGCTCACTTATTTGGCTTGAGTCATCCAAAAAACGTTTTTTTTTACATTCTGTCCACACCCTTAGCGCCTGTCCTGTGGGCCTCGCCGGTTTTTTTATAGAGAAGTCTTCCATCTTGGCATTGCCAACATAGTTATATGGGAAAGCGCACTTGCGGAATTTTGAATATCCCCTATTGATTCAAAACACGAGCCATCAGACAGTTCTTTTGGGAATGTTGTGCGTGAGTTCTAAATTATTCCATCAAATGTTTTTTTCGAAAATTACTGTTTCGCAGTACAAAGGTTTACAGAGCGCTACTTTAAGATGAGGCTCTATTAAGCACGCAAGTTAGACACGCAAAGCTTCCTTGATAGCGTCGTACGAATGTTTACAAGCATACCTAAATTTAAGGGCACTAGTTAAAACTGCTAGTGGCTGCTCTTGAAGATAGCTTGCTTATTTTTCTCGTTTCTTCTTCTTAACAGACGCTTTCTTGCTAAAGCAGCCTCTTCGGGGAGGGCAAGTTTAGCTATCGTATCAATTGTGGTGTGGGGAATTTAAAACTCAGTTCTTCGTCCCCTTCACCGCTTTTACGCAGTCATTCATAGGCCTAGTAACGCGTATAAATGAGTAATACAAACTATGGCTGATCATAAACAAAATCCCGTTGCAAAATGGGCTTCACCAGAATTCCTCTGTGTTTAGGCTGGACCTATGACATACTTTACATCAAAAACAAACCATTTCGGAAACTGGCAATCATCAGAAGCCGTTTACGCTAACTTGAGACAAGGCTTCAAGCATGTAACTTCCGTCATAAGCTCAGCCTTATAATAGGCCTCTGCAATATTTAATAATAGGAGCATTACATTATTTACTGTCCTAAGTCAATAGTGAAAAGCAAAGCTTTTAGGTTCTTTCTTTCATCATACTCATGCCATCAAGCTTCGCCCTTCCTATAGCAAACTCAGTAATCCCTGCCTTATCACTCCCTGCAAGTTCTCTCGTATTTTGGTGTTAGTCATTACACAACTTTGAAGGCATTAGGAGCTGCTCGCACCGCTCTGGCTTATCACACACCATCCTGGACTGCTGAGTCCTACAAAATCTATCCTAACTTCGTACAAGCGCTGAGATATCCAGCGTCACCTTTATTGCTATCACTGAAAAACTGGAACAGTGTAACGCACAGTCCGCAGAATTGATCCACCGCCTGTTCCGTATTTATCTGTCCGTGTTAGGAAAAATTCTCCTGCGCAAACTACTGGACTATATGGGCTCAAACGCCAACTATAAGGTAGCTTATAATCGTCTTGGTCTTCCGATAAGTAAGTGAACTTCAAAACTGGTCTGCATTTTCAGGAATCGGCGGAAAACTGCATTCGGCTGCGGGAGAACTTTTCGACCAAGCGAGCCAGTTTGACAGGCCCCGCCATCTGGCGAGCGGTGAGGCAGCCGATATCACGGCTTGGGGCGGGAATGGCTTCGAAGGTGCGTGTCGCCAGCAGCCTTCTGGTCCGCGGAGTATGACGGCATATCGCTATTTTCCGTACAGCACGAACACAAACCACAGGGCGAAAACGAAGCTCCCGTAACGTCCGGACCGAACCGTCAAAAACAGACGGCATTGAAAACAAGATGGAAAACAGAAGTGACCAGGTCCCGTTTATTAGTGTATTGGATGTTATTTTAAGCATTGTTCTCAATTATTTTTAGAAAGGAGAATGATATCTCTTTCCGATCGCATTACTTTCAAGCAGCAGACGACACGCACATTCGAAGAAACCGCGCGAGGTGCACATTCCCGCCCCAAGCCGTGACACGGTTGCCTCACCGCTCGCCAGATGGCGCAGCCTGTCAACCTGGCTCACCGTGACCTGGCTGCTTTGTTCGCCTGGACGAAACGTTCTGCCGCAGCCGAATGCAGTTTTTCGCCGATTCCTGAAAATGCAGGCAAGTTTAAATGTTAAATTACTTATCGAAAGACGAAGGCTACCATAAGGTACCTTGTAGTCGGCGCTTGCGCCCATATAGTTCAGTACATTGCGCAAGAGAATTTTTCGTAACAGGGACAGATAAATACGGAACACGCGGTACTTCTCAAAAGAAATTTTCTACACACCTAGATTGCCTAAGCCCAGCGTAATACTGTTTTCTTAACTCTGCATTTTTTTACGATTTCAGTGCTATGCACTTAACCTTTCTATCCTATTGCGAACAAAGGGCTGCGCACTCAAGCTTTATATACAGCTAGAGATTTCTTTACAGGGGGGAGTTGACCTGACCCTGGTGCGTTAGCGCAAAGGTGGCGAGCTCCTTCTTTCGTGTCCTCACCAACCCTTCGTCGTCTCTTCAGCGTCGCGTGACACGTCCCCGTTCGCAGACGAAGCCCCCTGGGCCCGTTACTCAGGGTCCTGAGTACGGCTGATCTTCATTCGTGCATCGTGCTCAACTTGTGCTTGCCGATAGCGACGACATTGTGAAGACTTCTGAGGCACCACGCCGTTGAGGTCGTTGATCCTAGAGAGCGCAGTAAAAGGGCCTGTGCAGTGCGACAGCAGCTTCTGGGACAAACGACACTTGCGGAGAGGCGTCCACAGCCGTAGTAAGTCACCGAGAAGGTAGCAGATACCCGTGCGCCAGCGGTCCTAGAGCTGCTTACAGCGGTCTTGCGATGGCACAGTGCGTAGCCTGGCGAGCCTACGAGCCTATGGACAACATGAATTGGTGGGCTAGTTGGTCTGACATATCTAGTGAAGCATATCTAGTGAAGGCTGTTTAAGGAATGATGATGCAATCTACAGGTCTATTGAAAAATTTTGTGCAAAAGGTGCGAAGGTGCCAAGGAACAAGAAAACATGGGCTTGATACGCTCTGCTAACTACCGAAGAAATTGTCAAAATTTTTGAAACTATCTTTCTATAGTTGACGAAAGTGGCCTAACTGGGCATTGAGATTTAAATAAAGCGTCCGACACCTTATCGCTCGTGTGTTCTGTAGGATACAAATCTCATAAACATGTACGTTTTATGATCCCGGCCGCGGCGGCTGAATTTCGAACAAGGTGAAACTCTAGAGGCCCGTGTACTGTGCGATGTCAGTGCACGTTAATGAACCCCAGGCGGTCGAAATTTCCGGAGCCCTTCAGTACGGCGTCCCTCGTAGCCTGAGTTGCTTTGGGACGTTAAACCCCAATTAACATAAACCTTTTATGACGTTTATTAATGCTTGAAGTCATAGCAGTGATAAAGCAAATAAGAAAATGTTTTCTGAATAATTGTTCTGGCTTTGATAACATGGACTGACCATACTAATGCGACAGCAATATATGGCTCTCTCGCGTCAAGAAAAAGTGTCCGCAAATTTGGCCGCACGATTACGTCGTTCTCTGAAGATCAATATGTGAAAGTGTGACTGTGCCAGATAGTGTGTGACAAAATGTTTCCGTCGGAATAATTTGGTTGATGAGGTTTAATTATTTAATTGATTAAACGCGAAAACTACACTTAGACGTCACAGTAGCCATGGACGTCGATATAGTAATGGAAGTCAGAATAGCCACGGACGTCCATATATAGTGTGTGGGCGTTTTGCTTTCGCATTGCTCCAATGCGGATCGCCGCAGTGATCTCAAAGTTTTTTTCTTCCAACACTGCCAACACGTAACTCTCAGCTCTGAATGCTGAGGTAACGTGGAAAAAGTTCAGCAAGAACACACATTAGGTCAATGCTTATCGTTATTATACGTTAGATATAATTTGTCAAGATATTTTTAGTGCTGCTTCTCCACAAACAATTTTGCAGTGTATAAAACATGTACGCATAAAATGATATCAACAAGCAGCAAGGGCATCTAACATTATTTCAGCTTAACGAATCAAGGTTCACCTCCCTCCCCTTCCTGACACGCATCCCCTCTCACACCACTTTCCTTCCCCACCCCCGGGGCCTTCCTCCTCGGAGCGAAGGCTCTATTTAATCTCTGCCAATGATGTACGCTTTGTCCAGACGAAGACAAGTCCCTAGTCGAAACGTTGGCTCAAGCAACCTGAGGTTTTCCTCTCCCTTGTTCATTTTGTGATCGCCAAGGACCATCTGCCACACCCTCTCTCTACCATATCTTCATCAAGATAACTGTGTCACGAAACTAAGTGAACAAGGGTTGATGGGGAAGTCTCTGTCTGCTTAGGATTAGACATTAAATTGGCGATATAAATAACTGAGCAGGTGGGTTTAGCTTCCTGCATGCTAGCGATGTTATTTTTTCTTCTAAAAGACCTTACCAACGGAATGTACCTCAAAGCCATCAAAATATGCATTTAACCCCCACCCCCCCAAAAAAAGAAAGTATATTTTCTCGCTCGCAATTCAACTCTAAAGAAAATAAATGGGGCTCGGTTCTACAAGAGTAACCATTTAGATCTATTATACATGCACTGAAGTATTTAGCCGCGCTCTCTGACAGTGTTCGTAGACGGATGTGGTTTCAAGAGCGGACGGAGAACGTAGTTAATTTCAATAAAGGTTCAATTGTTCACATTCGTCTAAAGATGCGCAGCTTTTAAACTGTTTCATGGAAGTTATAAACTTTGTTTCTCTGGTATGGGACCCTCAGAGAACAATCTAATACACAGGTTTGCAAGAAACAGGGCTCGCAGGTTTGCGACATGGCATTATTGACAGAAAGAGATTTGTACTGCAAGGAAAAATAAATTACTGTGGAAAAAAACTGCCTTGTACCCAAAAGAAGCTGGGGTTGAGGTTACTGGAGCTGAAACTAAAACGGGGCGCAATATCAAACGGTAGTTGTATTATTCTACCCGCCAGGATAGTCAGATTACAATGGGTTAGCATCGTGGTACAATGATTTCGTTTGCGAATTCGTTCTAGAGCTTGAACTTTTATTACCTCGTTCCTCAGTTTCGTGTCGCCGTCGTCCGGTTCCGCGGCGCCACCCGCCGCCTGCCTCGGTTGGCAGGCGCGAAGCGGAGAGAGGAGAATCTCATTCTCCACCTTTAAGAGACAGAACGAGCTGCAGAGGGAATAAGGAGACCGGGTGGAAAGTGGCGGAATGCCTGGTGTCTTGGTCGAGTAATTGTAATTGGTTTTTCAGGAAAGGAAATGGCGCAGTGTCTGTCTCACATATCTCGGCGGACACCTGAACCGCGCCGTTAGGGAAGGGAGTAAGGTGGGAGTGAAAGAAGGAAGAGAGAAAGAGGTGCCGTAGTGGAGGGTCTCCGAAATAATTTCGACCACCTGGGGATCTTTAACGCGCATTTACATCGTACAGCACACGGGCGCCTCTTGCGTTCCTCCTCCATCGAAACGCGGCTGCCGTGGTTGGGTTCGAACCCGGGTACTCCGGCTCGGTAGACGAGCGCCTTACCACTGAGCCACCGCGACGGGTTGTCTTGGCCCACCATCTCGGCTGCGGCAGGTGGTTGGTTCGAAACCCATCAGTGAACAAGGATGGGTGCAAGCCCTTGAGAATAAAGCAATACGAAGAACTGGTGATACAAAAGGCGTTTCTTGCTAACGGAACAACCGTCACCGGCTAGAGACGAACAAAGGAAAATTACTCGGAATGGCTACACTGCAGTGTCAAAGATGCGCGACTGACGAGCTTTATAAGGGACGAATGTTCGCCACAGACAGGGTGGGGCAACGCGTAAACACCGATGCCTCGCTGAGAGAACTAACGAGAATCATTCAGTAGAGGGTGCACTCCACAGAAGAAGAGCGGTGCCATGCACGGTTGTCCGCACGCTTCCATTTAGCAGAGCCAAGGACTGATCACTTTTACTCTGTACCGGCGTGGTCCTTGCGCCGTATGTGTCACCGAATACGGCTTCAAAAGCCAAATATTTTACTATCTATCGTCGCTAAGCAAGGAATGACGGGGGAAGTCGTCGGAGGGCTGTACGGGGAAGCTCGACTCAAACAGATAGTGCGATAGTTGTTTTTCAAGTCGCCGGAAGAAATGCCAAAATTCTATATTACATGTGCGCTGGGGTGAAAAAAAGGCACCAACCAGAAGATCAGATTTCAGCAAAGCTACTCGGCTACATACGGAATGCTCGAGGAAACGTTTGGCTATCAATAGATGACAATTGCGCTTTCGTAGCTTTTGTGTTTATTGGAGTAGACTAAACACATTGTTCACGACGTGATCTTCATGCAGTGAAGTCTCGTTTTACCGGCTTTCTTTTTTCATGGGGTGCGATGTTTAGTTGGGTTACAGCTACTGATCTGTGTATGCCGCGCAATATTAACCGAATAGTCTTCAGTTTCCACTCGGACGTTGTGCACCTTATATCTTGGAGGAAACTTTGCTGAAGCTCAGTTTAAGGTGCTTTTAAATCAATTCAGTTACGATAAGTGATAAATAAACAAGCCAAAATACAAATGATGCAATGGCGCAAGGCTATTTTTCTTTATAGTGACAAGACCCGTCGAAAGGATGGTAGACAGCGCTACTCACCACAAGTGACATTAATCCATATATGCCTATGGTCCTATATTCAGCAGACAAGGAAAGGGAAAAAGAGCTGCTCTTTATGACGTGCATGAAGGAAGCAAACAGGCACCGAAACCAAGAAGCATGAGGGATGTTTTTTTTTTCATGGAAGATTTAATGGAGCAATTATTTGGTTGCTTCAGTACAATTGATTAAGAACTAAGAAAAACAAGCCCATGGCGCTGATGGGATCCGAACCCATCACCTCTGAATTTCGCGTTCGATGCTCTACCAGCTGATTTACGACAACGTCCGTTTAATCTTCTGCTTTTAGGGGGATTTATGTGTAGTATAACCGAACCTTGAGAGGCTTCACAGCGCCACGCCAGTCCATTGCGGCGGACGCAGTACGTCCTGTGCTACCGCGAGTTCACGTGAAACGCGTTCATTCGGCGAAGGCGGAAGCTCTGCAGCAACCCTCTTATGCTACCTGTGACAACAATACTGCCTGAACCGAGGGCCTCGTTAAGCTACTGCTCAACGAAAAGTTTTGAGCGATAAAATATTAACGCTATTAATGTCCCATTTAAGAAGAAACACCGGCTTTACTCCTTGGTCTCAGGGACCGTTGGCTTCCTTCATATATGTCATAAAGAGCCTCCTTGTTCCTTTTCCTTGTCTGCTCAATATCATAACAAGGGCCTCTCTCCTGGCAATCTTGTTGTCATAGATACAAAAGAGGATTCTCGTAGCGTCCGCCCATGCCATTTGATCAAGTTTCACGTGCAGTCGCGGTAAAAGAGAGCGCACTACGTCCACCGCAGTGAACGAGGGTGGCGCTGATGAACACTCTAAAGGTTCGGTTACACTACCCCTGAATGCATACTAAATCGCTAAACCACTAAATTAAACAGCCGTCGCCGTGCTTAGCTCAGTTGCTGAGCATCGAACACGAAATTCAGAGGTCGTGGGTCGGATCACACCAGCGCATTGTGGATGTTTTTCCATCTGCTTCCTAATCTATTACCTTTAAGCGATAAAATAATCACGCTATTAGTGTCCTTTTAAAAAAATAAAATATTCCTTGTGTTCCTTGTGTTCTTTGGTTCGGTGACTTCCTTCATATAGTTCTATATGCAGTACACGGTTTTTTTTTTGCACAGTAACACTTAAAGTTTTTAGTGTAAAAGCTTTCCTCCACCATCGTAAGTTCAGGAGCCTTTAAGCTTTTCCTTTGCAAAAGTTGCGCTGTGTACGTTCAGTATGATCCGCCAATCTTCTTTGGACACCACTTTAGACCTGCGACTCCATCGAATACACTCTGCTTCTTCAAAAAAAAATGTTTTTTCGAATTTTCGCAACAAAATCACTGAGGATAATGAGATATTAGATTTTAAAGGGGATGTCACATGCTTTAAGCTTTACCACGCTTAATATACAGCCCATTTACTAGGTACGCGCATTTATAGAATGGCTGAAACATCGGCGTTAAAGGGGTAGAGACATCAAATTCCAAGGTTGTACAAAAGACTGCCATACGTTTCCTTTGTATGTGAGGACCAGAAGAGCGAAGTATTAAATTTAAGGGATGTCTAGAACATATTTTAATTTCATTTTAAAGTTTGTGAGAATGCTCACTCTTGAAGTCTGAGCCATCGCTAGTGCATCAATGGGACGTAGGAACAGAGAAGAAAACACAAGCAAGTATTTTCTACGTCATTGCACAGTTTTCTGACGTACGGGACCGCGTTTTGCGGTTTCGCGGCCTAGCAACCTTGGTTACGAGTGCTCACGAAGTCTTTTTTTCTGCACGCTCGCGAGTGCAATGGTGCTTTATGCCCGGCGTTGCCGCAGGCGATGTCGTTGCCGAAAGATCCACTTTTGCAGAGGAATATTGCCGGTGCTCTAATCTAGGAAGTATTCTCTGGTATCATGGATGTTATGTATTTTCTTGTGCGAACGTGGAGTATGCCGGCCGGCTGGCCAGCCTGGATCCCGTCTGCCGGCGTCATAACAACGAGCTAAAGTGTGTTCTTGACGTAAATAATAAACCCTGGGATAAGAAATGTGAAAAATGTGTCATTCTTGAGGATCGCTGACCAATACTGAGCTGCTGGCAAAGGTAACGACTGTGATACGAGCAAACTTTCGTGCCACAACCGCCTCGCAGCTGCCGCTGGCGCGACGGTCGGGTCCGACTCGCCTGGCGCCCTCTCGCTTCGCTGCTGAAGGCGTCGCGGAGATTTATCATACTATTATTTTATTGTGAGATGATGCTGTTGACAGTAAATCGATGTGTAGAGTAGGCCTTTTATTATAGCTAAGGCGACTACCGAAGCGCCGGCCGCTGCGGCACCAATGCGAAAGAGGCTGTAGGCTTAGCGACGACCACGGCAGCCAGGCAGCAGCAGAGCTCGCCGCCCGGAGCGCCCGCGAGCGGTGCCGTTGCCGAAAGCTCGAAACATAAGCAGGCATTCTTTATCGCTGCTCGAGCAGTCTTTCTGATAACAAGGCGATCTTGTCTTTTCTTGTGACATTTGTACACCATCCCAAGCAGCGCTCAGGCACTGCTGCACGGCGGCGAAGTGCGACACCGATTGTGGGCGGAGCTTGGGTACAGCGGCGCAGCGATGCTCACCGCTTCGTGTGTGCCTGCTTGCAGCGGGACGGCAGTTCGCAAGCGACGATCGGTGCGGCGCGTCGGCCAAGTGGCCATATGGTTTGAATGTTGCTGCGCGTGAATTATTTGTCTACATAATGATTGCATTTTGCGCTCTGAACTCGGTACTCGCTTTTGGTCGGCGAATGTTTTCGCTCGGCCACCGAACTGCCCAAGACGCGTCGGCATCTTTGGTCGGCGACGTTGTCACACTAGGACGACGCTTGGTCGTTGGAGGCGTCGTCGTCGTCGTCGGTGCAGTGCATGGAGGAAAAAAAACTAGGAGAGAGTGCGCTCAGCCTCTGCAAGCCATCCTCCTCTGACGCCGCTGCCGAGGGCCCTTTTGCGCAATGACTCTTGGGAAATAGGCCCTCCTCCACAGTTACCAGACTGCCAACCAGCGGTGCTTTCTAGTGAACGTCCGTGCTCCGATGTAGCGCAGAAGCGCAGCGCCTGTGTTGCAGCTTTGGCGGAATGCGTACCGAGCTCGACGTTGTCTGAAGGCTCCGCGTCTCAACTCCTCTGTTGATTACGCTCTCGAGTTTTTGGGTGCACTGTAAAAAACTGCAGGTAAACTTTTCATCAAAGGGTGCGGCCGCGACCTCGTCACTGTTCAGCTGTGGTTCATAAAGCGAATAGAGAGGAATTATAAACACATACGGAGCGTTTATTTCAGCACATGCTATAAGCGGAGAACTCGACAGTAGGCGAAGAAAACGAGCCTCTAAAAAAGGGCGCAGTGGCTTCCAGAGCGCTCACGGCACACGGACGTGTTTAACGAGTGCTCCGGCGCGCTGCGCAAGATTCTATTTCTCGGGCAGGCGGACTTCGGCCCGTCCATGGGCCCGCCGTTCTCCGCGATTCTCGAGGCACAAGTCGCGCCGAGTACGCTCGCGCACATACGCGGTTACGACGTGAAATGCAGGAGTGAAGTATGTTTCTCTCTCGCTGTCGAGAGAGTGCCGGCGGCTTTACGTCTGCCCCTGCGCGGGGTCTCCCGGCCACTGCGCACAATTACTTACAAAAAGAAGTAAACTGTATGTACTACGTAGCCGCGCGCTCGTACCGTCCTGTCTCGGACTAATCGCGCGCGCGGCACACTGTACTAGCGGCCGGGGTGGGGCGCCCGGCCGCGTATACCGTCCGAGGTAGCACCCACGGAGCGTTCGTGTCACGCGTGCACTACCTGGCGAAGAGCGAGCGGGAAGTCAAGCCCGCCTGCTTGATGAACGCATAGAAGCTCACCATTGTTCTGCCACGGGTGCGCGCACTGCCGCGCGGCCACAGGAGCGCTTTGAGACTGTCCGGGAAGATTCCCAGCGCCCTGCAGGCCGCGAGAATCTCGCGACGCGGCACTGCAGAAGCGGCACAGCGAAGGAGCATGTGCTCCAATATCTCCACTGCGTCGCAGTCAGCGCACGCGTCGCTCGGGGATGGTGGCCGCTGCGGCGAGCGAGCAGTTTGCGCTCACCACGGAGCCGTCAGTGAACACAAGCAGATGGTCGCGCAGTTGCTCGTACAGCGAGAGAGCGAAACCGAAACCGAAATCCGGCTAAGAGCTACCGCTGTCTTGTCACGTGAGGGCCTATTTCCCATGATTCTTTCCATTATATTTTTTATGACTAGGCTTCAAGATTGTGACGTCATGGTCCCTCCTAGTTTTTTCTTCCTCCATCGTGCAGTGTGACTGGCTAGTCGGGGAACGACCAGGTTGGCCGACGCGACCGTCGGCATCGGGGTCCCGTCGGCCTAGTGTGAACGCGCCTGAACTGCGCGCTGGTCCCAGGCTGCCCTAGTCGTCGCTAGGCCTAGATGATTTCGCTTCGAAGCAGCAGTTGACGCCGCTTTGGAAGTCGACTGTGCTATAATAAAAGGCCTACTCTTCACATCGCTTTAGTGCGAACTCGTCCCATAATAGAAGATAAGTTCGATTTCCACGACGCCTTCATCAACGGAGCTAGCAGACGAGCAGCGCGCACGAAGCAGCAGCGTCGAGCTGTCGGGATAGAACAACGTCGGCGTGAGGTCGGCGCTGTTGTCGCCAGAGTGTGACACACGAGTCGGCCGACGGCGATGTGCTCGTCGGGCGACGACCGGCGCTCGGTCGGCGCCTGCGCAGTGTGACAGACGCGTCGACGGCACGAAAATCGCTGCCGCCGACCATCGCCAGACTGAAATCGGCCGATCGTCGGCCTAGTGCGAACGCGCCTTGGCCATTTGACGTTGCCTACACGCTCGGCGTTCGCTGGCACAATCTGAGCTACGTCGGGCCTGACGCCTGCCTCCTCTTCGGAATCGCTGGCCAGCGGATCAAAAATGAAGTGGTTGTCGGGGTTCGAACCGCGGCGTCTCCTTCCTCGTCTGCGTCATCCCGCGATTCCTCATAATCGGTGTCTTCGCCGAAATAAAACTCTTCTTTCCGACTCGGAGCTATTCGGCATTGCGACTTGCCCTCCTCCCGGCTCTCCGTGTTTACGCGCACCATGTGCGTGTCAAGCAGACGACATGCCTACACGACGTCACGGCTTTCCGGACCCACGTTGAAGTTGAAGTTGAAGTTGAAGTTTATTTCTCGCTCTCAGTGGTACAAGTATTACTTACAGTATTACAGTATTACAAGTATTACAGTGGTACAAGTACAAGTATTACTGGGAGAGAGAGGACGCAGGGAAAAAAGCTGCTTGAATGCGTGACAACGCATTGTCTGGTTTTTGACGTCATGAAAGAGCCTGGCAAAACCTGGTAACTACGAACCGAAACCGAAACTGCTGGGTACAAATAATACGATTATTAATTATATAATGCGAGTTCATGCTTCTAAGATGGTGTTCCATGCTCACTGAATCGCTACGCATTATTTACAACCCAGAGGTACAACACAAAAATTTGGTGTCTCTACCCCTTTAATACAAATCTTTTTGCCGATAAACAGATTGTGGTGAAGTTTGGAAATAAATGGACATTTTACATACTTTCTTTCTTAAATTTCTGAAGTTGTAATATATGCGGGACAATCAAGAGCCTACAATTAACCCCCATTTTTGCACCAGCCCTGAAGACCGGAAATCAAGCAGTCAGCTGTAACAGGCAGTCAACAAATGAAATTAGGTCGGAGCTCACACAGCTGTCTTTATGCAACTGTTAGGAAGCAAGCTGCGTTGGGAGGAATAGTAACCCTTTTTTGGGCCGCTAATATTCAAAAATTATTGCCTAAGCGAATTTCAGCGCTGAGTTGATTGTGAACGCAAAGCCTTCGCATAAGTTAAGATTGAACCATAACAATAAATATATTAGAAGACCCCCCCCCCCTCGAGACGCTTGTACGTTTCTGTTATTTGTTGTCAAAACGATACAAACAGTTTTTGCATGGCAGTCTTAACGAACAGGTGCGATCCCAGGGCAAACTTAATGAGCAGGATTCTGCTACGCATCGGATAATTAGAGCATTCTCATCAACATATACACAACAGTATCTTACCATATTCCAAAGTTTCGTACAAACAGCTGAAAAAAAAAAACAGATATGGACGACACCGAACTGCACAGGAGTGGCGCTAATTTCAACTTTCCTTAAAGGGAATCATCATGGGGTTATAAGGAAACTTAGCAAACCACAATCAGTCTGTGAATATGAGCTTTGAACAAACCCCACAAGCAAGATGTACAGCACGTGGAAGGGAAAAAATGCGTGCCGGGGATATATAAATTCAAAAAAAAGAGAAAAGCAGAAAAAGATTCGAAACAATTCCACCGCAGTATCAAAAACGGTCCAGAAGAAGATAGAGTTGAAACATCTAAAGGCCAAAAATTAACAGCTGTTGCAGGATAACTAAACGTGAGAAAACGAAAAATAAAACCAGCAACAATTAATGAGCTAGCTAAGAGTCACACTGGTCTAGTTCTCCGTTGTTCTTGCCTCTCTTGGGCTCTACATTTAAAAGAAACTTGAACCAACTAGCCAAAACGAAGCCTCTATTTCACGCTTGCCTCAGAATTAAAATTTATGTTGGAGAATGCGGGACTTGAAAGCTTCAACCATGGTCTTCCCAGACCAGGGGCTCAGCAGGTAAGTCGTTCTACTCTAGAGCATGAGGTGGCTTGTTAGGCTGCCACCTGTGCCGGCAACAGATTAGGCATAATGGTTGAAAAAACATTGACTGAACTCCTGATGGTCGATAACTATGAATATGCTGCTAGTGAGACACGCCTTCATGGCTGTGCTTGCATGTGTAGTGGCCTATTCTGCAAATATCTATATCACCGTGCCCCTTTCTGAACATCCCTTCAGATAGTTTCCTTACTAATTATATGCATTTCTTTTGTTAGTAATTGTTCCACCTGCCACCAATATTTTAGTTTTTCTCCGGATAATACTAATTTTCAATCATGGCCTGAGATTAGGACATAACTCTGCCGGGCTCAATGGCTACAAAGAAATCCTATGTATTATTCTAGTTTCGGGGTCAGAAGAACTTTATTCCTGGTAGAAAGCGGTTCCTCTGTTAGCAACGCTAGCCAGGGCGGCTAGAATGTGCCGCAGGAGGATGCTGAGTTGATCTACTTCTTCAACCAGCAGTGATATTAGCCATAGTAAAATAGATATCTGAGCTAGTTGGTGAGTATTAGTGATATTGGATACACTAGCGCAAAACAACGTTGCAGCACTAGCGTCGACTTTCTCTTGTCAAGTACTTTGTTTCTTTTTCCGCTCCCGTTTTAAATGAGTCGAACTGCATAGAAGGCAGTCGGCGTATAACTGTTGCGGCGGGACATGCATATCACAGTAATATCATATTTATGAAGGAATAGGCGCCGTCTTGCTCGACCCGCTTAGATATCCTTGAGGATGACTTGCTAACAAAGCGCTGATGATCGGCCACGACTTTGGAAGGTCTTCCGAAGACGTACAGTCGAAGCGTCGGATTAGACGGTAAGATGGCGAGGCATTCCTTTCCTATGGCTGAGAAGTTGGCCTCGGTCGTCGACAAAGCCCTACTTCATTTCATTTCCTCTTTATTTCCTTTCCTTTCGAAAAGGTAGGAGCCGGGACTAAAAGCTGTAAAAACAGCTTGACAGGGGCCCCGGCCCCCTATATGGTGGCACTGCAGCGTGTCGGAAACAACATCACCATAACAAAGGAAAAATAAATACAGATACATATTACAGAGGCAATATAGTTCAAGCGCAACAAATAAATACAAATTCAACATTGCAAGGCAAACAACAGTTTGTAACGCTTCAAACACAGAAAAAAAAGAAAAACAAAGAAAAAAACAGATGAAGTACAATGTGTTGCACATTCTGGACACAGTATGTAACGAATTGAAGCGACAGTAAATTTCTACAAGGGACATGGGTACAATAATTACAGCGCAGAAAACGTCTCACATTACAAGATCTAAGACAACTATAATAATTTCTGCCGACAGAACAGACTAATCGTATGTTTAGGTTCGTATGCTGGATCGAAATTCCACTACTCTAAACTATTGAGTAATGTGGAAGTAATATATTTCAAAGATTGCGTATGGTATGAGGTGCGAGGTGTAGGTACAAGCCATTTTTCCTTGTGCCTCGTAAGGCGAGGTCTGGCGTTTTCTTGTAGTTGGGCTCAAGATATTAAAAAATTACTTTTTTCTTTCACAAAAGATTTATATAGTAGCATTAAACTATAGTTATATAGGCAAAACACTGGGAGAACATTATATTTTTCAAAAAGGGGGGCCGATTGATGCAAAAAAGGCACATTAGCGATATACCGAACTGCTTTTTTTTTAATCGTGATCGGCTACGCAAGTAGCCGATCACACGTTGTCGTAGTACATACTGCACCTGAAGCATAATAGCGCCCAGACCAGCATGGCTCACATCGGTTTCGATTTCTGTGTCGGCGTTTTTGGCGAATACGCTAGAAAGAGTGGTGTCTGAAGGCGACGTTAGTGTTCCTGAACTGCCTGCAACTGCAGGTTTCCCCGGATGCACGGCACATCAGCCTTGGTCGGGCGGGTAAGGGGCGCTGCGCCTTTTGAGCAGTTTTTTTTAAAAACCAGCGGTAGTATGCACATAAGCCGAGGAAGCGGCGAACTTCTTTCAGTTAACGTGGCATCGAAAAATTCATACCAGCGACAGTTTTCTCTGGATCTGGAAGGACCCCCTTCCTGGATTAATCCATGGCCTATAAAATTCAGCTTCTGTTAAGCAAAATGAGATTTTTTGTCTTTCATTGTAACGCCGGATCACTTTATGGCCGGCGGCACCGCGTCGAGGCCACGAAGCTGCTTCTTGAAATTTGGGACAACAACCGCGTCGTCTAGGTATACCACTACCCTTGACTCAATTGCCAAGCCATATCCAATAGGCTTACTCGTGCAATTTACGCCCGCAGATGGAAACACATAACCTGATGTCACTTCCACCTGCGATAGAGCTGCTAACAGTTTGTGAACAGACTCCGGACAAGATCCGGGTTCGCTTTCACGCAGGTCTCAGTTCGCGAATGTCGTCTAGTTCAGTTTCCGAGATAACAAGGGGTTTGTTCCGACGCCATGTGACTGCAGGCGGAGCATCTTTCTGGACGCTGCGGCGCGCGCTGCTTTCTGCCCAAGTGAAGATGGTACAGAACGGGCGAACAGAACGAGGGGGTGGGGGGGACAGAAGGGAAGTTTTTTAGTCGGGACATTACAGAATTGCTTGTTTTAACTTTGCTTAATTTAAACCAGCTTTCTGCAACGTAATGTAGCGGAGAAGCATAGATTTACAAAAATTCAGGGGGCACTTCGTTGTCCTAAAGTGCGGTGAGGCGAAAGCCTTAAGCGCAGTGTTGCTGCTTGTGCCACTGATGTGTGGTTAAGATGTTAAGCTTCTCCTCTAAGAGTGGAATGCGACAGCGTCTTGCAACGCTGCCAGGGAGTCCATAGAACTCAATCGCCCGTTCGGCTCTACGCCTTGCTCGTCGGTATATTGTTTTTTTTAGGAACTGTATCTGTCTGGCATATATCGGTGGACACCTGAGCCTCGCCGTAAATGAAGGGAGGATGATGGGAGTGAATGAAGACGCCATATTAACTAGACGTACTTTTATTCATTCCAAACCATCGGGCTGGCATGGCGGAATGGTTCGCGCTCGTCTCGCACTCCGGAGACCCTGGTTCGATTTCCCAAATCGACCAAATTCGTACACGGTTTTATTTAATTATCTGCTCTGACTAGAAAGGTTAATTATGCGAATTGGTGTTTACTAATTACCAATTAGTCATTTAGTGATGAAATACAATGATAAAATCATGAAATCGCATTATATCATGCTCCGATGTCTTTCAATTGCACCTGATAAGTATCGATTTGCTATTGATTGGCATATGCCCATGTAAGGCATGCATCCGAAGCGCGGACACATTTTCTAACACGTCTTGGTCACGACAGTATGAGGCATTAAAGGCTTTCGCCTTAATATTTACTAGGAGGAGGAGGAGGAGGTAGAGGAGGAAAGGCAGGGAGGTTACCCGGAAGAGTAATCGGTTTGCTACCCTACACGGGGGGGGGGGGGGGGGAAGGGGGTGAGGGGATAAAAAAAAAGAAAGACAAAGGAGAATAACAGAAAATTGAAGTCACTCTAAAACGTCAGTGTTCGTTGAAGTCACAGCCTATCGTGCCTATATTTATAAGGAAAGTGATAACGGCAGCCGGGGTAGCTATGAGCCGCGCAGAACGGACAGAGATAGATTTTCGTCGTCTTCGTACCGGCGCGACTCGTGACATAGGTGGATAGGTACTCTTCCTGCTCGTCGTCGTCCGCCCACTGCATGACCCCGGGGGGTAGAAGCGCCGTCCATGCGTTAGGGTGCCGACATGTGAGGGACGTGGTAGGGTTTAAGGCGGCGGACGTGGGCCATGTCGCTGAAGGGGCGAGCGGACGAGGGCGAGGACGCATAGGAGAAGATTTCAGAGTTGACGGCAGTCACTTTGCACCCCACATGTTAAAGGATACTGCAGTTTGAAACAAGTTTCTCAGAGAAAGCGACGGGAAGGCGGCCATAGAAGAGCCAGTGTTGCGGCTTCGTAGTCGACTTAGCGGTGTCAGCGATCGTAAGCGGACGGTTGGGACGCTCGAGAGGCTTGAAACCGACGGTGACCTATTTGGCGCGCCTGGGTGGCCTCAGCAATGACGTCATGGGTGTAAAGAGTAGTGGGGACTGGACAAGGTGGCAGGTAAGTAAGTGTCCAGGGGCAAGGTGGCGTGCCTACAAAACAAAATCTATAAAGGGGAATAAATAGCCCGTGGTGGCATTCAGCGAAAAATTATATCCAAAGGGCGCATAAGGCAGGGCGCTGTCTCTATCTGGGTGGACATTGGAGAATCTGTCAAAGTTCGGTTTAGCGACTCGGTAAGCCCATTGGTGGGTGGGGTATGCACTGTTGCGAGCTTGTGCTGCGTGGAACATGAACGGCGGATGTCGTCAACGACTGCCGAGAGAAAAGTACGGCCTTGTCGGTGAGTAGTTGGCGAGGAGCTCTATGCTGAAGAATGACATTTTGCAAGAGAAAATTTGCGAACTCCGTAGCACATCCTGCCGGCAAGGCGCGTGTGATGGCGTGCCTAGTCGCATAGTCCGTCGCGAGAGCGACCCACTTTTTGTCGGACGGGATTGTGGGAAAATGGCCTAGAAGTTCGAGGCCAACGAGCAAAAAAAAGGTTCCAGTGGGACATCACCGGGTTTTAGAAGACCTGAAGGGTCGTCCGCAATTTCATTAAAATCCATTCTTTAACAGCGCGAAAAAGACGACGTTTACACACACAACAATACGAGCGCTGACTTTGAAATGAAAATTTATTATCACCGAGGACACCATTGGTATTTTTTTTGGTATTGGTATTTTTATGCAATCTTAACTGTTTAATGCGATGGATGGAAATACATTTAAACAAAGGTTTTGCTGCATATCAGACGAATGAAACATTACCTTCAATATTTGCAAGAGTATCTTGCAATTTTCCAGTTTTCTAAATTTTTGTCGGAGAAGGGTGGACATGTAAGTAAACTGATATTTACCCGATTTGTATCAAAAGCGTCTTCATCCCGAGGTTTCAATGTCATTCAGGATGAAGCATATATAAATAGCTGCTGGAATCAGCTTTCATCCTGTCCATCCACACTTGAGCACTGACGATGAAATTATTACTCATTTCTGTGACTGGGTTGATCAAGACTGAACGTCTGGGGATAATGTTTTGGAATTGCGGACACAGCCTCTCCGTTTCTTGTTGAAAAAATAAATTCCAGCATTGTGGCCTCAAAGACCATCCGCTCTTTGGCAGTAATGACCTTGTCCGAGTTGATCCTGTCGTTGGATAGTTCCAGGTTGGTGGCCATTTCGAAAGCAGTGAAAACACTCGTGCTACGCCACACGTATAGGCACGAAAGGGTCCAGCTTTCTGCAACTGAGATTTTTGGAACATGGCAGATCCAGAACTTCGTCGGCACACTGAAATGAAAAAATACTGCTTTGTGATGGTCAATCCAGCTATAAGATCTCAAGGGGGTTCTGAAAACCGGAGGTACCCGATCAATGTAACCCTTTCTTGAACGAGAGCTATACTCCTAAGGGTAGAGCTTCCGATTTCGATGTCGATCAGTGACCGACATCGGTCACTCATCGATATCGAAATGCGTCCCAAGGACAAACCAAACACTCCGTGATGGTATGGCCTAAGCTATGGTAGTATGACCACTTGATCGTATGACTATGACCATTGGGTATCCGACCTCCACAACTGACCCTTGACCTTGACCCTTGAATTAGACAATTAATTTGAGGCAGTGAAGTTAATGTTAACAGAGCTTTCGCTCGTATAACTAGGTTCAAGTCATGTTGAACCCCAGCCGTTTTTTTACGTACAGATTGGTATACTTCTTCCTAATGACTGTGCACTAAAAATATCAACAGCAGCTCCGTGCAGCCATGCCATGAGAACAAGTGCTGACAACGAGGTGGGTGATTTCTCTGCCCTCTTTTCGGTGTTTCTCTTGCTATCCGGTGATGTTCATGTAGCTTAAATGCGCAATGAAAGGTAAACATCGTAATAGCGCTATTTCAGGTTAGGGTTTTAAACACTTCATGTAAAAGGAAAAATCACTGACCCAAAAGCGCAGCAGTAGTTGGCATTTCCAACCTAAAGCATTGGAAAATGAGCGCAGTACGATATTTTCCTGGATCAACGATCGCCATGCTCCCGAGACCGCACAGCTGTGATCGAGTCGGACACCCCAATGTAAACTGGGGCAGTTTCGCAGTTTCCGCTTTGTACTTGGCTGTGTTGGAACCTGCTTATTGCACACCTCAGCTTTGTTTACAACGTAAGAGAACATAACTTAATTTGGCAACTGCTGCAGTTCTCCCTTCGTAGGTCCTCTAAAAAGAAGCATATTTGTGTATTTTTGTTTCCCTGATAAACCAAAGTCAGCACTGTACAGTGTTAGATTGACATGGGAGAGGTCTTTGTCCTGCAGTAGGTGGTGTCAAGCTTATTACAATGGTAATAAAGTTAAATCGACAGGCAAAGCTGACACGTGATGTATTTTATTCTGTTTTCTCGTCTGATATCATTTGCTTTAGGTCACTTGTCGAACATCTTTCGCTTGCGGCTCTTAAAAGTTAATAATTATGAGCTTGCAGTAAAGACATCAATCTTCCAATATGGCAGCGAGGTCCCCTGTACTCTTCCCTTAGAGGGCTTTTCTCTAGCCCAAGAAAGGACCTTCGAGTTTCTTCACGTTTGTAAAATGTTAGAGAAGCAGAAGGTTGTACAATGTGAAAAGAATTGCGAAATGAAAATGGGTACAGCACTTCACTTCATATCGATCTTTGCCATGTTTCAAACGCTACCGTAGCCCCCGAAACATTGCCAAACCGATGGTGCTTTTTTTTTTCATCCCTAGACTGTTTTGCGCGACCAGGCTGAAGCGACAGCACCACGGACCTGAGCGGATGGCTATGCAGATGAAAACTTCTTTTCCTAGGAAAAACGCAATACTGAAGACTATAGATTGATAGACATATTTTAAAAAAAGTAAATTAATCTAATCGCTAGAACTTTTGAGCCCTGTGGTTTTCAGGTTTTGCTTGCTATCATGCATGTGAATTTTGCTGATGTTGCTTCGGAGGAAAACTGATTGTTCCGTCAACGTTCTCTCAACGTAGATTATGCAACATTTGCAAAAATATCACTTTTGCTCGCCGTCGCGCCTCTATTCGCATCAAACATTTCCAAATTACGCTCGACTGTAAATTCGAAAGAACACTGGGCAATATTTCCGATGAGTGACAAATTTTTGCTACCGTTTTGTTCAGCTAACATGACCCGAACTCTTCTTTGCATTTAATAGTTGTCTGTTTAAAGTGTTTTTTTTCTGTGTGACATAGATTTTCGTCGCCAGATCACACGGAATATAGCTAACTTATGCTTTTAAGTAAACTTTTGTTCCAAGTCTCTTGGAAGCAAGACTGGCCTTAAGCGAAAATATGAAACCTCGTAATTTCTTCTCATCCTTACCCTATTTTCATTCAGCACCTTTCTATGTCCTATTTGCTATCACCTAAATGTGACCCGTTATACAGCCATCGCTTCACATCTTTTTTATTTATGTGCCTTTTCTCCATTCACTGTCCCACAGCTTTCCCCCCAGCAGTGTCAACGTATCGTTTCATTGTGTGGTACAGGCGCGGCCATAAGTAAACGGAGCACGCTATTGCGTTCGAAGTGCAATCACGCTTTCTCCATTGGTAATGAAGAAGCGTTGTTTGTCTACAAGAAAGCCCACCAACCTCCGCTACCAGCATGCGCGCACCACTGCTGTAAATTTCAATTAGGTGACGCCTGAAAAATATTCGAAGACAATTGCGTGCTCCATTTACTTTTGTCCGCGCCTGTGCATTCATTGTTTTACTTTACGCGGCTTCAGTTCAAGATTGAACTTTTCTCTCTGACTAAACCGAATTTATGTAAAAGCGAAGATACTGGCTAACAATGGAAGGAATGTCAGAAATATAATCTTGGCTTTTTGGATATAATGTGATGGTTGTTGAATGTAAGCTACATTTTCACATGTGTTATTGAACCTGAGCTATTAGAATTCCACTTCAGTGGACGGGGCAAAAATGCGAGAGAAGAGAGTTCTGACATAACAGTGGATTTGGCCTCTCGGCTTGTCCTTTCAAAGTGTGCTTTCGCAGCAGACTGTAGCCCGTAATAAGAACTTTTAGGCAACGCTGCCCTTATATTTGGCAGAACCTAGGCCCCTGTCCTGCGTAGTACTTGGTCGTAAGTAACTGGTTCATTGGTTGACTGTTTTCAAATACACGTACTCTACTTCTTGAATCTGCTTTTTTTTTCAAGGAAACACGTGTCGCCTGCAGAAAATTACATTGGGCATCGCGTCAGGTCATGATAAAATGTTACCGCAAGAATTCCTGCAAAGCCGCATGATGCCCTTGGTTTCTGTGTGCCTGCTTCACTGTGAGTCCTCGGATTTCGCATTGAAGTCCGTTCATTGCCTTTTTCTTAATACAACAGTTGCTCTGTAAACATCGGAGAGATCCGTGAACGAGAATGACGCGCAAGCTTTCACTTGCGTTTTATTCTACTTGAATAAAAGTACTTAAAAAAAGTAAAGTTTGCCAGTGACTATCCATGCTTTTGGGCAAGGCAAAGACACTACTGCTTCGGCTTAATCCGTCCTTTGGCGTCGATTAATCATTAGCCCTCACTACGGCATACTGCTTGTCGCGCAGCACTTCGCTAACTCTAAGGGACGACAGAAAAAGGTAAACATGGTTAAATGCAGACATTATACTTTTATTTTCGTGAAACACATGTGTTCTCATTTCAAACAGCCGGGTTTTCGCAACGAAAGACGGCAACATCAAGCGAGACGGAACTCTCTCTTTTCATTCTGTGCCATGCTCCTTTTGTAAAGCGAAATAATTATGAGCTGGAATTAGGGATTGAAAAGCAGGAATATTTAAAATGGGCTGACCTCTGAAATAACTGCAAAATGCTTTATTCACCGGCCTTCACAGAAGGCAATATTAAATTTGGTTTTACGAGAGCCAAATGAGGAAGACGTACCCGCGATGTCTTTTGAAGGGCACAAAATTGAAGTGGGAACCAAAATAATAAACCGCATGCACGCCCAGAATTGAACACTTGAAAAGTGGTTCAAAATTTTGAAGCTCTATACTGTATAAAAAGTACTCCTTTGTGTAATACATGGAAGAATAAAGCCTCTTTCATTGACGCGACCATTAATTCATCACTAAGGATAGTATATTCATCACTAGAGCTAGAATACAGCGTTATCCTAGTGACCTTGAAAAGGGAAAAATAAACAAGAGAACAAGCAAGAAAAATATCTTAAGTAGAATATTGCATCATATAAATACAAGAGCGCCCATAGACGTTCGATTTATAAAAATAAATATGTTCGCAAGATTATGTATTGCTTGATTACTTCTCTTTTATAAGTTAATGCTCACCCCGCGGTTCTCCACACCTATGAGGCTTCTTGCCGCCGCGGTGGCTCAGCGGTTATGGTGCTCTGCTGCTGACCCTAAAGACGCGGGTTCGATCCCGGCCGCGGCGGCTGGAATTTCTTTGGAGGAGAAATTCTAGAGGCCCGTGTACTGTGCGATGTCAGTGCACGTTAAAGAACCCCAGGTGGTCGAAATTTCCGGAGCCCTCCACTACGGCGTCTCTCATAGCCTTAGTCGCTTTGGGACGTTAAAACCCCATAAACCATAAACCATAAACTATGAGGCTTCTTAAAAGCCTCACAGTTTGTAAACGTTTATGTCTTGTTCTGGGCTCACCTCGAAGACAGTCCGTTTTTTCATAAAATCAGTAAAAATAATTGCGTCAAAGGTGAAAAAACTTAAACAAATTACAACCAGCAATTTTCGTTTTGAGTGCGGGATCTGAGTTGTAAGACAGTGTTTATGAGTTCGAATGGTTTTGGCGGCACTCAGAACTATGTCCAGTCATGGCAACCATATAGGTGAACACGTATAAGCGGCACGGTGAAACGCTGCTCATATTTTTTTTATTTGAACATAAGTGCATATTGCTGAGCTGCAGCGATCCCTTGAGCAAGTATTGTGACCTTGTGGTCAATCCAGTAGGCGGGAGGTCAACAAAAAGCTTCGAAACGAATATCGGCGGTTGTCAGAGAGCAGAATCATCGCTTCTTTATATGGAGTTCAATTTAAAGCTGAAAAAGAACCTTTTAGTCGAAATGCCAAAAGCAGCAGCAACCTTCTGAAATCATGCAGAAGCAGCTCGCGTGACTGTGATCGTTCGACAGAAAGGTAGAGGTATCTGACTTTGCAAACAAATTGAAAAAAAAAAAACGTGTGCCGGTTCCATCAGTATGAAAAAATAAGCATACGAAATTACCCCTCTCTTGAATAAGCATCAAACCAGTGCACAAATGCAGATCTTGAGACAGCCATCAGCATGCGAAAAGGGATCACAAACATAAATCTTAAGATACAGATATTACTGTCCATCAGCGCACATATCAGTGTTTCAGGGGCACGACATGTACCCTTTCTGGGGTGTGCACGGCGCAGCTGCGATCCTGCAGCTCCATCGCGGATCACTTAGTAGTCAAATTTCCAAGTCGGCACACGACCTTGTATCAGCGCAATTGGCGCTGCAAAAGTTTTTTGCGCAGTGCGCGGCGGAAAATGGCCGTCAAAACCCGCCCTCTGTCGCCTGGTTTGTATTCTGCGTCCTATCTGCGTAGGTTGTAGCCTTTGGCATTAGTGCGCTGCAGGTGTCTGATCCGAAGCCGGGCAAGCCGTGCGGCTTGTTTAGCGAGTTGAAGGTAATTCGACATCGAGGTTACCTTAGTCTTTGACGTTCGGGAGAATGACGTCGAGGGTGGTCGAAGGGTCCTTCCCGCGGAAGAGGCTAAACGATGACATTTATGTGGTCTCCTTCATTGCGGCGTTTAACGTACTGACCAGGAAGGGCAGAATGAAGTCATAGGTCTTGCGTTCTCTGTCTACGCAGTGTCATGTAGAAAGTTGTGTGGGATGAGAGTTTACGCAACAAAATTCATTTCTGTGTCGTCGGGCAATGCAGGTCAGTAAAAGCATTGAAGCACGACGGAACATGAGTGTTTTGTCTTCTGTAAGAATACCATCTGACTGACTATCAAGGCTACGCAAAGATAATTTCTTTTCCCACGAGTCCGCATCCCGCAAACGGTTCTCAGTGACTTTACGAGGTGCTGTCGGCAAGAATGTCGGCAATGGTGTTAAGGTGTTCCTTGGGGTAGTTTCTTTGCAGATGGTACGCAGTTGAGTCCTGGCGGCTGATCTGACTTAAGCTCAGGATGGCCTGAGTAAGCTCGTCTGTAAGCGCTTTCAAGCTGTTCATTATGAGTGCCTTGGATGCACTGTGTCGCAGGATTACGCTATCCGCGGTGATGTATCGGGTGAGGCAATCAGTTCGCCAGTATAATCAACTTGTTTCTGGACCTTGATGTGACGATAGGGCGTAGTATGTCCATGCGGATCGGCTAGAATGGTGTTCTTGGTGCTGGCTAAAACGTCAGCGGACTTGCCGGCTTGTCCAGTGGCGGCTTCAATGGGAAGCAGTCGCGGCAAGTTTTTTCCTACCGTGCGACGCTGGTCGCTGGTCGCGGCCTTTTAAATTGTCGTTACTATGGAGTATGGGGCTGGTAAATGCGAGCTTGTTGGTCTTTCGGAGAAGGTAAACATTATTTTCGAAGGCTGTTAGCAACGACCAGAAGGTAAGCGGCAATGTAGTACGCGTTCTTCAGGGCGAATCTGTTTTGCAGACTGAAAGAGGATAACCCACGCTTGAACGCGTCCGAGTTGCCTTCCAGGCAGTCGAATCGGAGGTGTAGGTCGGAGTCCGAGTATTGTATTCCTGATGCGCAAAGATGCAGTAGCTGTTAGGTAAGAGGAAGGTGTCTTCATCGTCGTGTTTCGGAGCTGCGTTGATGGGGCTCGTGAAATAAAGCCGGCGTCGGTGCGCTTGCGCGCGAACTTGTACATCATGACGCTGTCGAATTCATGAAGCCGCAAGCTGTATCGAGCGTGGCGGCTGGAGCGATCTTCGGAACTGATAAGCTAGCGCAGAACACGGTGATCGCTGACAACCTTGAGCAATCGCCCGTACAGGTAGGGGTGGAATTTCAATGTAGCCCACTTGATGGCGAAATACTGCTTTTCGGTCGTCGAAGAGTTAGCCTGCGCTTTGTGACAGGTAACGGATAGGGCATGCGATTGCCTTTTCCAAACGTAGTTTTTTTGAACGAGGACGGCACCAAGGCCCCCTTGCCGCATCTCGCCTCACAAGTTGACGAAGCTGCGTACCGGTGACGTTCAGCTTGAACAATTTGACATTACAAGTATTTAAAGGTCCGGCAATATCACTATATGAATCAATATGAGGTGCACTATCTTATTTTGCAACTGCCATCGCGCACATCGCCACCCTCACTGTGGGTGAGGGAACCGCTTTTGAGTGAATTAGTCGATAAGTTTCGTTCGTGGGCAACTGGGTGGATATTTTTCCATTCCACATTCACTGTTGAGGTACGCAGGCACTAGACCGCAAAAAAAAGAGAGTCTGGCGGGGCACTAACAGCCAAATAAAAAATATTCGCTTTCTCCTTCTCTGGGCTGAAATCCTTGCTTAAGGTGCGGGTGTTTTGTAGGAGTGTACAGCGGGAGTAATGTTGTGAGTTAAGCCACCCTGGGAAGTTAAACACATCACCGTGCCTGGTCATGTGTTAAACACATGACCAGGAAGGCCCGCGAGTCTTGAGGCGCCCATTGCACTGTTATGTCCCAGAACGCTCACTCTATGCTATGAAGACGTCTCTTCTTCAAAACAACCTTCCGTCCGTGCAACCAGAGCCTCCTCTGTGGTTCCATTATTTTGGGCGCTCATATCTGGAACAGCAGGAGTTGGCGTCTTTTAATGGAATCAATGTTTTCGCTACGAACGCATATTGTCACGTGGCACCTGGATACACTGCTCTTCAAGTAGTAGGAGTGTCCATGTCATTGTCGCTTGAGTTGAACACTGCCTAAATATTCCACATAAGTGTGCTTATGAAATGCTTGAGAAAGGGGAAGCATTCAACACAGCCACTTCACCGTGATCTCGACAACTTCAAAGGATTTTTTCTTTACTGGTACAGATCCTCTATAAAAGTAAAAGAAGGTTTAATGACTCAAAAACCAGTTTGCCGCGCCTTTTGTATCTCGTATTCGATAAAATATGGAAGCCCGTCGGACGGACCCCTTTCTTCCTTTTTTCTTTCACTCCCTCCTTTATCCCTTCCCTTACGACGCAGTTCGGTGTCCACGGCGATATGTGAGACAATTACTGCGTCATTTCCTTCCCTCAAAACCCCAAAACCAACAATACTTTGATTTGAGCTAGTTGGTTGAAGAAAGTGGCCAGCAGGTATAAGATCAATGTGGTGTTTTCTGCTCCCTGCAAGCTGTCGCGCGTTTGCACTTTCAACAGAGTGAGAATGGTTGGGCAGTTCAAAAAGAAACACCAAATCCGCGCCACTGAATGCACGGCTGAGGTTGTGTACGTTGTTCCTCTAAGCTGCGGTAAGGAATATATCGGCCAGACAGGTCAGTGCTACAATGAAAGAGTGAGGCAGCACAAAATTGATGTAAAAAATGGCTATGCCAGCCACATGGCCACTCATTGCAAAAGCTGCAAATGCCGTCCCGATTTTGAGAACACCAAATTTATTGCAAAGTCAAAAGACAGATTAGAGCGTGAGATAATAGAAGCCTATTACATCAAGCAGAGGGGCGATATTTGCATAAGCAAGCCATCTGTGTCGCTGTCAGATGAAGAGATTAGGTTTTTTAGTGGGTCTTTGTCAGCGTTATAATCATTGCTTTGGTCCGTTTGGCACGTGTGTCTTTGTTAAATCGCCTCTTGTATCTGGTTTGTCTTTATCTTTTTGCATGCATTGTGGTTATTAAAGGGACACTGAGGAGAAATTGAAGTTGGCTTGTATCGACAGAATACCAGCTCCTGATTACAAAAACGCCACTCATACTGACAACAAAGATCTTGTAACGTAGAAAAGAGCAAGAACCAAAATACAGGTATCGCCGCCACAGGCCAAACTCGCAAGTACAAGCGTCATGACGTCATATAACAAAACAGTGTTGCTGGAACCAATGGTTCTAGCAACGCTAGGACACGAGAAGCACAAATCACTGAGGCGCCGCCAATGCATGCGCAAATCTCCTTGACGTCGATAGATGGCGCCACGTGCCGGGCAGCTACGCGCTCGCCTGAAGCATCGGGACCAATCAGCGCCTGCTCGCCGGCGTTAGGCGGGCTCCCGGTATTCCGCTAGCGGTATCAAGGTACACGGTATGCTAAAGGTGTCTATTTGCGAGAACTTCGTTGACGACTTCGAGAACGAGATCCATCGTAACGCTCGCAAAACGCCGGTGCAAACGTAAGCGAAGCGACTGTAGCGACGGCCGCAATAGCCGATAGATGCCTTCAACGTGCGGCCGGCGGTAGCTTTCTTTTCGGCTGCTGCTAGGCCGCACTGCTGGCCACCAGAAATCACGGAGTCTGCGTCACGTCATGTCACGTCATGTTTCACGTCACTTAGTCCTCTGTCGTCATAGCCGAATCCCAAGTTTGAATCACAGCGGCGGGAAAAACCTTTTCAACTTCGAATCCAAATTTCTTAGAAATAAATGCATTTTTCGCTGCCGGCCAAGTGGCAACAAAGCCATGACATGCCGAACTATCGGATTTTGCTATAAAAAATATCTTAATAGTGCTCTCCTCAGTGTCCCTTTAAGTGGTTTTTCTGTGAATAAACTCAGTTGGAAGTTGGCGCCAGTCCTGTCTTGTTGTGTGTTTTGTCTCCGTTTTTTTAGTGCCAGTAAGCCTTTTGAGTAAACATGCTAAAAACCAAATTCTTGTGGGACGCTGGCAGTAGGGGTGACCTGCGAAAGCGAACGTATCCATATTGTCACGTTGTAGTGACGGCAGTCCAGCGGTCAGGAAGACACCAGAAAGACTTGTAAACGAAGCTCTTTATTTGGGCTGCCTTGCGCCCTCAAAATAACTGAATCACTCGGCGGCGGCGTAAGCAACAGGCGTGCTCGGCGGTCGTCGAACTACGAATGTCCGCCGCTCGCGGCATCGCTCAATTTAAAGCCGGCAAGGAAACTTCCAGATAACAGGTCAAGATCATCTACGGTAATCTGGAAAAACCTAGATGCAGCCTTGCATGGCTGCGAACAATCGAGATTAGTCTGCTCGCTTCTCGCGCCACGAACAAAAGTGATAACGACCCTTTCCTGCTGCCTTGAGCGTGAACGAACACACACTGCAATGATACGTGGCATTACCCTCCTTCCAAAGAAGCATCGTCTCGATGCTTTAAAATGAAAATAAACACGGACAATGAAAACTTCCAGTCCTTTAGCGTTCATAATATGGCTTCAGGCGTACGACATGTACGACTTCCGGGCGTGTGCGGCGTCGCTGAGATGCTGTCGTGCCGTCGGGGATGACTTCGTAGTCGAGGTCACCGATGCGACGGAGAACCTTGTACGGGCCAAAGTAGCGTCGCAGCAACTTTTCACTCAATCCACGGCGGCGAACTCGCGTCCATATCCAAACACGATCACCTGGCTTGTAATGTGTGTCTCGTCGGCGCAGATTGTAGCGTCGGGCGTCGGTGTGTTGCTGGTCTTGAATGCGAAGCCGCGCAAGTCTTCGGGCTTCCTCGGCGCGATGAAGGTAGGCGGCGACGTCGAGGTTGTCTTCGTCAGAAACGTGCGGGAGCATTGCGTCGAGTGTTGTCGTGGGCTTCCTGCCGTATACCAGCTGGAATGGGGTAAACCTGGTTGTCTCCTGGGTGGCAGTATTATAGGCGAAGATCACGTAGGGCAGAATAGAGTCCCACGTCTTGTGTTCGGCGTCGATGTACATGGAGAGCATGTCTGCGATGGTCTTGTTCAGACGCTCTGTGAGTCCGTTGGTTTGCGGATGATAGGCAGTTGTCCTCCGATGGCTTGTCTGGCTGTACTTTAAAATGGCTTGCGTCAGTTCCGCTGTAAATGCTGTTCCTCTGTTTGTGATGAGTACTTCGGGTGCGCCGTGTCGGAGGAGAATTTGTTCGACAAAAAATTTTGCAACTTCTGTTGCGGTACCACTAGGCAACGCTTTTGCTTCGGCGTAGCGGGTCATGTAGTCGGTGGCCACGATGATCCACTTGTTACCTGATGATGAAGTAGGAAAGGGGCCGAGTAGGTCCATCCCGATTTGCTGAAAGGGCTTAGTTGGCGGTGGTATGGGGTTCAGGAGTCCGGCTGGTCTAGTCGGAGGCGTTTTGCGTCGTTGACACTCACGGCACGTTTTCACGTAATGGGAAACGTCGGTAGCTAGCCGCGGCCAATAGTACTTCTCCTGAATGCGGTGCAACGTGCGAGCAATCCCGAGATGCCCTGCAGTCGGCTCATCATGACATGCCTGCATAACTTCTTGCCTGAGATTTTTGGGCACGACAAGAAGATGCACTGTCCTGTTGGGCGCGAAGTTCTTCTTCAGAAGGACATTATTGTGAAGGACGAAGGACGACAGTTGGCGCTTGAACCCTCGGGGAGGCGATGTGGTCTTGCCTTGCAGATAATCAACCAGGCTTTGCAACTCAGGATCCGAGCGCTGCTGCTGCGCGAAACTGCTCGCGCTTACCGGTCCTAAGAAAGCGTCGTCGTCTTCCTCTTCCGGTGCTGCGTCGACGGGGGCTCGCGACAAGCAGTCTGCGTCGGAATGCTTGCGGCCAGATTAGTAGACTACAGTTATGTCGAATTCTTGAAGGCGCAGACTCCAACGAGCAAGGCGGCCGGAGGGATCTTTCAAATTGGCTAGCCAGCACAGAGCATGGTGATCGCTCACAACCTTGAATGGTCGTCCGTACAGGTAGGGGCGAAATTTCGACGTGGCCCAAATAATGGCGAGACATTCTTTCTCGGTGGTCGAGTAGTTGGCCTCGGCTTTCGACAGTGAACGGCTAGCGTACGCAATAACCTTCTCCTGTCTGCCATTTTTCTGAACGAGGACCGCTCCTAAGCCCACACTGCTTGCATCGGTATGAACTTCGGTTTCGGCGTTTTCATCAAAGTGCCCGAGCACAGGAGGGGACTGTAAGCGGCGCTTCAGTTCGTTGAAAGCTTCCTCTTGCGGCCTTTCCCATTTAAAAGGCACGTCAGCCTTGGTAAGTTGAGTCAAAGGTTCAGCGATGCGCGAAAAGTTCTTGACGAATCGTCGGTAATAAGCGCATAATCCAAGGAATCTGCGTATAGCCTTCTTGTGATTAGGCTATGGAAACTCTGCGATCGCAGCCGTCTTCTTGGGGTCTGGGCGAACTCCATCCTTGCTTACGACGTGACCAAGGAACAGCAGCTCCTCGTAAGCGAAGTGGCACTTCTCTCGTTTCAGTGTCAGGCCTGAAGACTTGATCGTTTCCAGCACTATCCGAAGCCTTCTGAGGTGGTCTTCAAAGCTTGAGGAGAAGACAACAACGTCATCTAAGTAGACAAGGCAAATCTGCCATTTCAAGCCTGCGAGCACCGTATCCATTACTCGCTGGAACGTCGCTGGGGCAGAGCAGAGGCCGAATGGCATCACCTTGAACTCGAAGAGTCCGTCTGGCGTGATGAACGCAGTCTTCTCACGATCTCTTTCGTCGACTTCAATTTGCCAGTAGCCGCTCTTCAGGTCCATCGATGAGAAGTACTTAGCGCTGCACAGCCGGTCCAGTGTATCGTCGATGCGGGGGAGGGGGTAGACATCCTTCTTCGCAATGTTGTTCAGGCGGCGGTAATCGACGCAAAAGCAAAGGGTGTCGTCTTTCTTTTTCACTAGGACGACCGGTGCTGCCCAGGGGCTCCTCGATGGCTGGATGACGTCGTCACGAAGCATTTCCTCAACTTGCTTGCGGATAGCTTGGCGTTCTAACGGCGATACGCGGTAGGGGCTCTGTCGCAGTGGTCGTGCGTGTTCGTCTGTGACAATGCGGTGCTTGGCAAGCCGGGTTCGTCGCACATTCGATGCTGATGAAAAGCAATCGGTGTACCTTTGAAGAAGACTGCGTATTTGGTCTTGTCTGCTCCGGGGTAATGCCGGGTTGATGTCGAACGTGGGTTGATGGCCTTGTTCAGATAGTTCTGCAGGTTTGTCGGGTAGGGCAAATACGCCTCTGATGTCTGCCAGCTCGTCGAGGAAAGCGATCGTCGTACCTTTGTTTAGATGCCGGTATTCTTCGGTGAAGTTGGTTAGCAACACCTGGGCTCGGCCATTTCGGATTTCGGCGACTCCCCTCGCGACGCCCAATCCTCGATCCAGGAGTAACTGGGTGTTCCCCTCGATAACACCTTCGGCATTTTCGATGTCTCCAGTACCTATGCCGACGAGAACACTTGATCGGGGCGGCACGCTCAATGCTTCATCGAGGACGTTTAAGGCAACGTGATGAGTCGCGCCCGTCGCAGCAGGTATGGCTTTTTCCGTGGAAAGCTTGATCGACTTAGATCGAAGGTCGATGATCGCCCGATGTTCGTTCAGGAAGTCCATTCCCAAAATCACGTCTCTCGAGCATTGCTGTAGGATCAGGAAGGTTGTCGCATAGGTTCTCCCATTTACAGTAACTCTCGCGGTGCAGCGTCCTGACGGCGTAATCAGGTTGCCACCTGCGGTGCGGATCAGCGGGCCATCCCAGGTTGTTGTCACCTTCCTGAGTCGGACAGCGAGTGGCCCACTCATGACGGAGTAGTCAGCTCCGGTGTCCACCAAGGCAGTAACCGCGTGATCGTCGATCATAACTTCAAGGTCACTTGTTCGCGTTTTCGCATTGCACGTTGTCTTCGGTGTACGATCTCGGCTTCGTCGAGTAGTGAGGCTGCGGTGGGCGTACTGTGACGTTACTTCACTGGGCAACGGTAAAAGCTTCAAGTCTGGCCGTGTCGTCGTCGTCGGTGTCGTCGTCGTCGGAGCTGTCGTCGTCGGTGTTGTCGTCGTCGGTGTTGTCGTCGTCGGTGTTGTCGTCGTCGGTGTTGTCGTCGTCGGTGTTGTCGTCGTCGGTGTTGTCGTCGTCGGTGTTGTCGTCGTCGGTGTTGTCGTCGTCGGTGTTGTCGTCGTCGGTGTTGTCGTCGTAGTTAAGGCATGGTCTTGAGTACTCGTCGATGGAGGATCTTTATCATTGCGCTTAGAAGCAACCTCACCTCCAGAGGCTGCTTTATTTAGTTTAACCTTCGGGGGCTGGGGGAGCGTCCACGCACGGCGTAACCTCGGCTAGGAGAAACAAAGCGCGGGGACGATGGCGACGGGGAACGTGATAGGCGGCTCGGCGATGAGTATTCTTCCCGACGCACAAACTCCTCGATTTCGGCTGGTCGCTGGCCGGGTCGGGGACGTGGAGCGTCGTAAGAGAACCCTCGGATGCCCAGTCTTCTGTATGGGCAGTGCCGGAGGACGTGACCGGCTTCGCCACAGTGGAAGCATTGTGGGCGGCGCTGGTCGGGAGTTCTCCACTCGTCGCATTTCCTCGGCTGCGCGCGTCGCTCGTAGGACGGGCGGGTTGGGGCGAGTGAGCGGCGGTCCAACGCAGCTGGCTGAGGGCGATAGTGTCTTGGGTCCCGTCGTCGAGGTGCAGGACGGCGCACAGCTGCGGCGTAAGGCATGACTGGGGGCTGCATAGGCTGCATGGGTGTCGGCGTCGCACCCAAGGCCTGTTGAACCTCGTCCCGGATGACGTCAGTGAGCGGTGAAGGTTGCGGCTGCGTTCCCGTTGGCAGCAATCGTCGGAGCTCCTCTCGCACAACTTGACGTATAACCTCCCGCAGGTCATTGCTGTTAGCGGTGTCCAGGCAGCTTGCTGAGAAAACGCGCTGCTGGCGGTCATACTGGCGGGCTCGGGCATCAAGAGTTTTTTCCATCTTGGATGCCTCTTCTACAAATTCCGCGACAGTTTTCGGTGGGTTGCGGACGAGGCCGGCAAAGAGCTGCTCTTGAACTCCTCGCATGAGCAGCTTTACTTTTTCTTCTTCCTTCATGTTTGCGTCGGTACGCCGGAAGAGACGCTTCATTTCCTCAGTGTACACAGCAACGGTCTCGTTTGGGTGTTGTATGCGAGACTGTAGCAGCTGCTGGGCTCTCTCCTTTCGCACGACGTTCGTGAAGGTCTTTAGAAGCTGCTCCTTGAAGGTTTCCCAGTTCGTGAGGTTAGCTTCCTCATTCTCAAACCAGACTTTTGCTGGTCCCTCCAAGGCGAAGAACACGTACCTAAGTTTCGTGGCATCGTCCCAGTTGTTGAAGATCGCCACGCGGTCGAACTGCTCCAGCCATTCTTCGGGGTCGGCGCCAGGCGAAGCGTCGAAGGTTGGTGGCACCCGGGGCTGCTGAAGAATGATTGGAGTCATCGTCTGGGGCAAGCTCATGGTAGATGTTGCTGCTGGCTTTCGCTTCCGGGTAGGGTCCGGCAGAATCCCGAACTCAGGTTCGTCCCCTTGCAGGCGTCGGCTTGCGCGGTGGAGTGGACTCAGGTCCTGCGGTAGATGACTCAAAGGGCTGGCGTCTCGACTTGTAGGGGGTGTCCGGAACATGGGAGGCTACCCAGCACCTCCACCAGATGTCACGTTGTAGTGACGGCAGTCCAGCGGTCAGGAAGACACCAGAAAGACTTGTAAACGAAGCTCTTTATTTGGGCTGACTTGCGCCCTCAAAATAACTGAATCACTCGGCGGCGGCGTAAGCAACAGGCGTGCTCGGCGGTCGTCGAACTACCAATGTCCGCCGCTCGCGGCATCGCTCAATTTAAAGCCGGCAAGGAAACTTCCAGATAACAGGTCAAGATCATCTACGGTAATCTGGAAAAACCTAGATGCAGCCTTGCATGGCTGCGAACAATCGAGATTAGTCTGGTCGCTTCTCGCGCCACGAACAAAAGTGATAACGACCCTTTCCTGCTGCCTTGAGCGTGAACGAACACACACTGCAATGATACGTGGCAATATTTAAGACGTATCCTGCATATGTGCGGTCGGCCCACGTCACTGCTTCATGCCGAGCTGAAATTCGTGCTGCAATAGGAGTATGATCCCTCAAGTGACTACATATATCACCTTATTTCGATTCCAAAGTGGCACTCTAAACACTAACTAAGCACTTACACAAGACTTAAAGTGAAATGTGCAAGTGTAAAACATGTAACAGTGCATTTAAGCAGCTAGGGTTTCCTCTTGCAATACTAAAAATAGCACCGTCAGATATCAAGCTAAGCGCCTACAAATAACTAGTGCGACCTATTCTTGAATATGCGAACATAATTTGCGGCCCCCATCAAGATTATGTGAAAGAAAAGACAGAATTCAGCCCGAAGCACTGCAGTTCACACATACTAAGTACTCTGGCCTAAAAAACGTAAGACCCATCGTGATTAGTGCACAAATAGCTCCCTTCCTTTGCCGCCGTAAAACAACTGGAATGAAATTCATATTCAACCTCTATTATATGCAGTTAAATACAAATAAGAATGGTTACTTGAAAACAACCACCGTCAATCTATTCGAGCTAACAACAACAAATGAATGTGGCCGTACCGGGTGCTTCTCGACACTCTTTAATACTTATTCTCCGAAGGTAATGAACATGTAGGTTTCTTTGCCAAGTTAAATTGTGAATTCTTCGAATGTTCATGTTTTTATTGAAATTGTTGAGAGTTTTGTTACCATATAAGTGATGTTACTTGAATAATATCAGATTTTTACCGCACGCTCCATTTTGTTTCCCATCCTCATTTTTTTCCTGCTGTTTTAATTTGTACATTTTATTTACCGTATCCTTTATGTGCTTGAAGTATACTATCAGTATTAATAAATAAATAAATAAAAATTTGACGTGCTGCGCTTTCTGAGCAAGAGACAGGAAAGCAGGAAAATATTTTGTGCCTTACGAATATTTGTCTAGCGCCCTCCGCAAACCGCTTTTCTTTTTGGCGCGCACTTTTCAGATAGCATTCATCCCACATCTTCCGGTTGCAAATGAACTCATTTTGTTCTGTGTCACTGAAAGTCTCTGCCATGGCCCGATGCTTTTTCTTGCTCCTGCTATGTACATAAAATGTCACGTGCGCGGAATTTTCTGATTTCGTCGCTTAAGTGAGTTCCAATTATTTGGCAGCGTCATTACAATTTGTGCCCCACTCATGTGCCACCACAGTTACCTTCCATCGAATCCACGCTCACCCGCTTCAAGATGAACGCGATCATGTGTTCAGCTTAGCCGACATCCAGCGCGTGGCTGAAGCAAAGCTGGACAGCAGCGTCAGAGCCTACATCGGCAGCGGCGCGTACCGGGAACAGACACTGAGAGAAAACACGGAAGCGTTCACCAGGTGAGCTCTGGCATTTCTTGATAGTTATAAGGGTAAACTAGACTTCACATGCAGCAATCGGCGCGTCTCAAGCTCTGAACTGTTGACCAGAAAAATTATTATTCTGGTGCGCAGAAAAATAGCGGCTGTAAAGGATGGTTGCCTCAGCAAGCGTATCCCAGCACTAAACAGTATAGAATGCAGAGCCAAGCCGCAAGTTCGTGTAAATGATGTGCTTCCTGAGACAAATAACTAGGATCTCTGCCATTCCTTTATGACACAGAAGAAGTTGTAAGCATTTCTTTTTGGCTCGCCTTTGCTCCAGGTATTTAACGTTTTCAGCCAGGCAACCGGCTACGTAAACTTTCTCGTTTAATAGAAGATATTGAAAATTCCGCAAGTACGCTTTCCCGCGCAACAATGTTGCCCAAAACAAGATGGCTGACCATGCGTTTCCAGCTTCAACAAAGCAAGAGAGACTAGTTTTTTGTTTGATTCTTCCAAAATACGTTTCTTACATTCTATCCACACCTTTGCGCCTGTCCTATAGCCCACATAGTTTCTTTATAGCGAAGTCGGCCATCTTGTTTATGGTAACATTGTTATGTGGGAAAGCGCACTGCTTCGATTTGGGGTTTTTGAGCTCTAATACGAAATTTCTGATTACCATCCACATTCATCACAGACGATCTGTTTATGACGCACTGTTCGATGCATGTTTCCCCAACTGTGCCGGATGATATGCTGAATAACTCACAATAACGGGGGCTCAACATGCTAGTAACTTTTGTCTGAATATAGACACAATTGAAATATTTTGAAGCAAGCAGCAGAGGTAGTTTTCGAAGCAAAGCCGAAGGGTTGCCTACCAGAGATGCATAAGGGTCGCTCAAACGTAGCGACTCAGAAAATAAGTCGCTGCCTGCCGAGGAATCAAAAAGCTCAACGGGGGTAACCTCGCAGTGTCCAGTGGTGTAGGGATGCTAATTTTTGTTAATTTTGAATGCGCTCTAGTATTGTTCTACTCATCAGTATTGTTCTACTCAGGCTTTTCGATCTATTCCACTTTTTTTTTAATTCCTAAAAAGAAACCATGTGTTTCTTAAAGCAACTACCATATTTTTATATTTCAGCAAAGATGAGCCCAGTGAACACAAAAGTTCGATCATTCCCAGCCTGTCCGTGAAATTTCTGTTGGTGTTCATTTAACTGTTGAGAGAACACAATCAATTCGAATATCTTTATATTGTGAAGCAAGCAGCTTTTTTTTAAGAAATTAGGCTTTCCCACCGAAAAATACCACTAATTTTTTATCAGGGCAGTTAGTACACAAACAGTTTTCTAAGTTTAGCTCAACAATATCAACACTCGTAAGCCACCTGTGTTACCTTCCTTTTACGGGGACCAATGACTGCAAGGAAGCATTTGAGAAAAATGAACGCTCTTACTAAGCCGGCCAAATAATAACAATCAGAACACAGCTAACGTATGTCTTTTGCATACAAAGAACACACACTTTTTATAAGGCGCCCGGATTGCTTTATGGGCGATGAATTCCATTCTGAGGAGCAAAGCGATTTCCGCAATCAGCGACAATTTCCGGTACGGACAATCTCCGTTGATCTTGAGCCCATACTCGTCCTGTGTCCTACCATTACAACGCGTGTCTGACTCTTCTGTTTGACCCCCGAGCTTATCTATAGCGACATGTTTTATTATTTTGACTCCTTTTTTTTGTCTCAGTCGCTCGTGGCAGCCTCTCCCAATATTTTTCGTTCCGGTGGTACTATTGAAGGCTACGATTCAGACCTCGTCTTCTTGTGGACGTGTCAAGGGTTAACACCGCTACCACTGTATTAGACCGGAGGATTTCAATTCCGGTAGGCTTCTCACCGACGGCAGCGCAAATGATAGCGGACCCGGACGGAGAATTTGGAACTGCCGAAGGTGAGCATAGAACCACAATAAGCTCGTGGAATGAGACAAAAATTATGTAAGCACCATTGCTGCAACTGAAGTGAAGCGAACGCTGAAAAATCTATTCGAGGACGACTATTGAAGCACTTCGCACGCAAAGATTGCACCCGAAATCTTCACGCTGGCGATCAGCCGTCGTTGTAACGTAGCGAAAGCTTTGGAATACTCGGCCCGTTATTTTTGAGACCCCACTTTAACTCGTAAATATATGACGTGAAATTTATGGCACACTAGAGTGTCGGAGAAAACCTAAAATAATTCAGTAAGAGTAAAGCACGCCCAATTAATAAAATATAGAGTGCGCATGTTATGCAAAATATGAGTAGTAACGCATAGTTTCCGCTGCTAACGCGCATTGCTTAAATCTAATTACTGTTTCGTTCCAACATATGTGTGATGTGATAAGCGGTTCTTATGTAATGGATTCTTTCCGTCGAAGTTGTGCATGCAAATTTAACAACCTCTCGATGATTCTGAGATGATGACAGTAGATGCGAGCCACCGCATGTGTCAAACTTGTGCCGCACTGCGTCCTCTCTTTTAAAGCGAAAGCATTTCTTGTCTCATGAGTGGCATGTAGAGGACTTGCTGGCAGAACATGCCGGAAAAGCATGTCGGCAAAGCGTGTCAACAAAGCGTGTCACTAGATCGTGTCCGCACATCGTGTCGGCACGAAAAAAATTGGCCGGCATTGCGGCTATCTACATGAGCTGTGTGCAAGCATTAAGAAAACAGTGGCAAGTCAAAAAAATTGGCTGAAAGCTCAGCTTGGTTAAGCCTGGCTGATTGCGAAAGCAATAACACCTACTGGCTGCGCTTGGTTCTGTTGGTAGTTGGACATGGTTTCCCGTATAGTGCAACTCTGGTCACGACTTGGTTCTGCTAATATGGTTATCCGTATGGATTCACTCTGGACACAACATGGGTCTACTGTAAATGTGCTTTATTTATTCCGATGGACACGCTTTGGTGATCCGTAAAGAAATGGCTTTTGCTTTGTCAACCGTTGTTCCCTTTCTTCGTCTGTTTCTTCGGCACGGCGCCGTCGCTTGGCCGCGGCACACTGTTCCAGCCTCGCCTTGTACGCATCCTCCGACATAGCACAGCACTGCGAGGAGCTCAGCCGCAGCCCCGTTTTATCCCAGTCTAGCGAGCGCCCTCACTCGGCAGCAGCGCCGGAGCGAAGGATGAGACTCCATCGATGAGACGAGTTGGGCCCCCAGCTCTCCTCTTGTCGTGACGTCACGCGGTCACGTGGTAGCGCGCCGCAGCTCCGCCGGAGCGAAGGATGAATCTCCATCGATGGCAGAAAAGTGCAAGCAGTATTGCTTTCACAATAAAAACCTATGCAAGGAAGGACGAGAAAATAGTCATTTCAGAGCACGTACAATGCGAATACATCATAATTCGACACATGCAAGCAGTAAATAATTATAGAAAAGGCAATGAACAGCACAACACTAAGAGTGAGTGCCACTCCGGTTCAAACTCGGTCTTGCCATGCAATTCTTTTAGGCGTACAATCATTGTACTGAAGTGGCCTTTAGCAAAAATAACACATTCACAATCTCGGTCAATCTTGCGTGTTTTTCACAGGTTGTGTAATCAGATAAATTAGCATATCTAGGGGGCCAACAACAAATGGCAGTACAGTGAGATATCCTGCAAAACACGGCGTAAAAATAAATCTTTCTTTTTCAATGTCCGTTGCACGCGGAAGAAAAGTATTGTATATTTACAATTGATGAAACAATGCTCGATCATTTCAGGAGTGCCATGAAGGCTGTCGGTTGATCGGGCCTCTTTTTAGCCCAAGAAGTAATCAGTACCTTAAAAGCTCTTATTTGCTACTCTTTTTGTCCATATATTATAAAGTATACGCACTCACAAAACATGCTATTAGGTCCTCTCCTATCAACCTTTGCTACGATAACTCGTTTATCTAAAAGTAATTAATCCAAGCTTCTCCTAGGGATTGCACTTGGCACTGATCTCTGGCACTCAGTTTCTGGTTGTCTTGTAGCTCTATATTTTGCTACAGAAATAGCCACGTTTTTAACCAAAATGCGACATGTCCATTTGCATGAACGGAATTTTAAAAATTGGCTGCGCCTTAGCTAAGGTTAAGCCTGGATATCTCGAAGCGAAAAGCTCTAGCTGCTTTTCAGCCAACTACCAAGCTACCACTTCTGCATCGGTGTTTCTCCGCCGTCCCACTGTTGCTTCTTCTTCTCCTTCCATGGCGAGTGTCTGCGTTTGTTCTATGGTCAAGCGCGCCTTATATGACCCTCCTTTCAAATGCGCACTGCGCACGGCTGCGGCGAAAGGTCAAACGATGGCGAGGAGGAGAAGCGGCGGCGCACATGCGCAGAAGCGCGCGGCTGCGGCGAAAGGGCAGGCGACGGAGTCAGCGGCGGCGACAGCGGCCACCTGCGCCGTGCGTGACGTCGCTCGGTTTCGCGCATGCGCAAAAATGGCAAATCTGGCCACCGGTTCACGCGAAGCGCGGCGTTGACTAGCCTAGTGAAGCTTTGCGATTTCAAAATATTTAGAAAACATGGCGGGCACACCTCTCTCCTTCTTCCTGCAGCGGTACGTGACGCCGGCACTGTGATGATATTGAGCGTCATGAGCACCGCTACAATCGAAGACATCAGAGCCAGAGTTCCTGACTGTGTGCTGTGGCAGCAGATCTACATCTTCCGCAACCGGTCCATCACGGAGTCGCTAGTGAGAAGGGCCGCAGCCCAAGGTTTCGCCGCCATTGTCTTTACCGTGGACTCTCCAGTTCCAGGACAACATATCGCAATAACGAAGAACAAGTTCCGCCTCCCGGAGGACCTTAGGTTAGCCTTTTCGACCATACGTTCCACTCAGTAGGCAAGAACCCCGTGCTGCTGTTCAGAGTTATCGAAAATGCTTTCATTTGGGAACTTCGTGCAAAGATAGTAGGGTAAATGATTGGCTTGGTTTGGCTTATGCGGGTTCAACGTCCCAAAGTGACACAGGATATGAGGTACGCTGTAGTAATTTGGCCGCATGGGGTTGTTTAACGTGCACTGACATCCCAGAGTATACGGGCCTGCAGAATTTCGCCTCCATAGAAATTCGACCTCCGCGGCCGAGATCGAACCCGCGTCTTTCGGCTCAGCAGCCGAGCGCCGTAACCACTGAGACACCGTGGCGACAATGGGAAGTGATCAAATATACTGAAGGTGCTGTTAACAACTGTTGACCCGAAAAAATGAGCTGACGTGCTGCGTCAAAAAATTTACTGAAAAAAAATGTGACAATTACGATCTAATTACTCATTGGCATCCACCCGAGCGCCAATGAGTAATTACTCCCTTATTACAATTCTACTCCACCTTGGGGGATTCCCCTAAACATTGACCAACACAGTTCCCACTTCGAGTTATTGATCAATTCGCTCTCGCTCTACCATAAGCTTGCCGTCCTGGTTAGCTCAATTGGTAGAGCGACTGCCCCGGTGAAGCGGTGGTCCTGGGTTCGAACCCCGGACCAGGACCAATTTTTCTTTAACTACGAAGTTCCTGAGAAAGCTGTATAGCTTTCCTTTGTAGCCGTATGGCTGCGCTCGGGTGGATACCAATGAGTAATTACTCCCTTATTACAAATCTACTCCACCTTGGGGGATTCCCCTAAACATTTGACCAATTACGGTCCAAATGAGCTATAGCCGGCTCAATTACTCTGGCTTAAGTGATTGCGACCCGCATCTAAAATGAAATATTAATTAAGCTACCTGGCTTACGCAGCAAAATTTTCTGCGTTTTTATGTATGCAAACATTTTTAAACTGTATTTGAATAACAGCACGTTGTCAGTGTGCATAAGTAATCAGTTTACAAACGCCAAACCCCCAATCTCGGGTAATCAGCGTGCACCCGCAGAATGATACCGCTTTATATAGAAACTGTGTAAGCTCGATAAAAGCAGTGAACATTCTGTCGAGGCGTGCGTTTCTTTCGAGAGAGTGAAAATGTTGCTCGAGGGTTGTTTTTTTTACAGTAGGGTGGTTCTTGTTAAGGTAAGTAGTAAATTTTTTCGGAGCAAAAGCGCAAAAAGGACAAGGGACCAAGAACGAGTAGACACACACAGCGCTAACTTCCACAACTTTATTAGAAACCAAAGCACAAGAATTTATACATACATTTTTACCGTATCATCCCAAAGCATGCGCAAAATCACTGTGAGCGTAGGTAATCTACTTCTTTTTTTGAGAGTCTGACAGAAGAAGTGCTTACACAGGGACTTCCTAACCTGGCTATCTTTTCTGCTTCCATAATTTCACGAGTGCGCTTGTCATTACTTTTCCCAACTAAAAAACATCTGTCAAGTAACGGTTGGCACTTTACACATGCGTCGCAATGCTTCACGAGTTCACCATCGTTTTGCAACGCATGTGTAAAGTGCAAACCGTTACTAGACAGATTTTTAGTTGGGAAAAGTAATGACAAGGGCACTCGTGAAATTATCGAAGCAGAAAAGATAGCCAGGTTAGGAAGTGCCTGTGTAAGCACTCCTTCTGTCAGAAATCAAAAAACGAAGTAGATTACCTACGCTCACAGTGATTTTGCGCATGCTTTGGGATGATACGGTAAAAATGTATGTATAAATTCTTGTGCTTTGGTTTCTAATAAAGTGGTTGAAAGTTAGCGCTGTGTGTGTCTACTCGTTCTTGGTCCCTTGTCCTTTTTGCGCTTTTGTTCCGAAGTATGAACCAACAAGCCCGAATTTCAACGTTGTTAGTAAATTTGTTCAGCAATATATTTCTTCAGCGCGTCGATTGCCTTGAAGTAATTAATTCCGGTTTACATACCCTCTGAGCCCCATCATCGACAATAGCGGGGGCTAAGATGTTGCTTGCTGAATGCAAGGTTTTTATTTCTAGTACCTGTTTCGTCAACATTTTCTAAAACACGTGGAGCTGTGTATTTGTAACATGTTTCGTATGCTTCGATCAAATATTTCCTGCCATCGAAATGCACAATAATTTTATAGTGAGAGACTACACCGAACGTTGCTAGAAAGGCTCTTTCCGGAAGCTGCTGTTTCACCAAAAGTATAGTTCATGTCCTATAGGTAGGATGGATGTGTTGATGGCATGCGTCTAATATTGTGTCATTGTAACTAAAAAGTGGATCGGTAATCGTGCCTATGTTGGAAAGTACAGAGCTACCACGATTATTGTAGATGTGGCCTTTCGATGTCATGTAGAATCATTCTGTTGAGGTCTGTCATGCGCTAAGCGCTTTCCACAACCATAGGGACATGCCCCATTTATTGTGAAGATCGCCAGCATTCCTGCTTTAAATTTGTGCGGTTGTGCAGCGCGGTTTGCTTCACAATATCGATAAAAACGAGCGTTAGAAAGTTGTCCCATACGCTCCTCTAAGTACTTTCCCTTGTCCACTTCAATTTTACAGTCTCTCTTATCGGCTGGCTTTATGATTACATCCATTCATCGGGTGAGCGGTTCCAATGGAACCCCGTTCCTTTTTGAAACGTTTTGCCTCACTGGCTTGCTGCTTTTTTAGGCGCGAATGGTGTCAGTCCGCATGGCAGTAATATACGCGCTAAAATTTTTTTCCTTCCTCATATCAGGAGATCAATGACGGTTTCTCGCGTGGAATTGTGTGCAATCCGCTGTAACTTCTGGCCTATCGAAAAAGTGTTCTTCGATTCGTTACCTTCGTGAAAAGTAGTCTAGGTCTCTTATTACAGAAAATTCATTCTACTTTCTTGTAGTGAGGCCAAAAGTATGGCCTCTAGAGAGAAAGAATCTTTCCTATATCCTTATCGGGCTGGTTGATAGATTAAAATTATTCGCGAAATAGAGGTCGGAGCTTGTAACTGTAGGATTTTTATTGGCATCTGCTTCCAATGCCAATCGTTCTTTTGATTGTTGTGGTGTATTTTTTGCGCAGGGTGGAGCCCCATCACGACTGAACTTTTTGCGTCAGCTCTCGCATACCTCCATTCTTATTTCCTTTCCTTCAAAGAGCGTAGGTTCGGTGGCCTCTGGAGCAGAAAAGGGATTTGTTGACGAGCATGATTCTCTTCCATTCCCACCGTTACGAACAACTTCTCAAAGTGGGTAATGGTAATTTTAAGGAAATCTAAAATGGCAGATTGTAGTACTCGAATTCCACTCTCTTTGTCGTTGCCACGCAGTTTGCGAATTGGTGGCGTTAATGACACCCGTAAACTTAAAACACAAATATTCTAGGCCAAAACATTTTTGAGGTGGAAACCGTTTATGAACGCAGTTTTTCCATATAGTGTTAGATTTTACAATAACAGTGAATGTATCTGCGGATCACCCGAAAGCAGTTTCTCATTTGTTTTTCTGTTCACCTTTCTCCTATCATCCGAAGCGTTCCCTGTTGTTTTTCTGTGGCAGTCTAAATGCTCTGTGTAATTGATGGAACCAGCTTAAAAGTAACAGTTTCCTACACATCGCAAGATTGAACCATTACCTTCAATTTTTCCATAACAGTATCTCACAATTTTTCATTTTTCTAAATTTTTTCCGAGAATGTTGAACATAATTTTGTGCTATTTTGGATTAGAAATAAGCCTTTAGGCAATAGATATGTAGTTGGTGCCTTATTCTTTTTTCCATAATTTTTTGTTTTAAAAATTATAAGTTATCTGATTAAGGCTGTCGGCAGGGAGAGAAAAAGATTGTCTGCTTATACACGCGACCTGGATGCCACTGCTCAGTACCCGCTGTGCCGAACCACAGCGTTTACAGAGGTCGTAGCGCGATACAGCGGGGGCTTGGAGTTCTTGGTTTCGCGTTGGTTACGGAATGCACATGTCTTTCTATAGTGGAAGGCAGCTGACGCTGCACTCCACTAGAAAGCCCCGAATACCAGCAGAAGCTTGCTGGTGTGCTGGCGCTGTCTGCTTTGGGTTTTCGGGTTTTGGTGTTGCCCTGAGGATGGAAGGAAGGAAGCGAGGGCCGGGTTGAGTTATATTTCCTTTTGGCCTCGGCAGCAGTTGTCTGCCGGTGGATTCCTGTACAAAGGCATGTTGTTGAACAGCCACTCTTGGTGGTCCTGTCTCGTGTCGCGTCCTTGGGCGTAGGGTCGTGGTGGGAACCACATTACTGTCCTTACTAGGAAGTGGTAGTTGCTGCGTTGCTGCCATCAGGAGAGCTCGGCGTTAGGTCACAGCCGTTCTCGCACGGAATATCCAGGTATTCTTGCAGTCTCTTGCGACAGTACCCGTGTGGGACAGGTGTTCGTCCCTACTCCACCTGTCGATGCGGCTCAGCGACGGTCGGGAAATGTGGGGTTTCACTCTGCTAAGCATATTCCCGGAGGCTATTGAAAACTTGAGAGTAGCTGGCAACTCTTGGGGCGTGATGTTACACGGGGGACTAGGTGTAATATTCTGATGTTGGCAGATGGTCTTGCAGCGCCGTTAAGCACTGCCGCTGGTACTGGAGGAGAACTTTATAGATGTGACAGGACAGGAATAAAACCCCATTAAAAATTTTGGAGAACTCTAACTGCCACGAGAACACTAATTGGACGAAAGACCTCTTGAGAACTGTGAGGGAAAAACACGCGCTGGTGTCGTTCACAAACATCAGTAAGCTCATAACTGAACTTAGCTTAGCGATTGAATTTCTGAACTGATCGTCAATCACTAAAGTGTTGCCAGTGGTTTGGGGCGCGCCATTGTACAACGGTGGCATAAATATTTTGAATCTCAGGCTGGTCTTTGCGGATCAAATTGAAGATCCCTGCGTGCCGATCAATCTCGATCTGTGTGTCCTCGCTCTTCAGGTCGTTTGTTCCTAAATGGAGATTGAAACTGTTCCCCCTTTCAGGTACAAAAGGCAGAAGGTTGCTCAGGTCGCACATTTTGGCGCCTGGCTGGGCTAAGAATTGACGGAGAGCCAACACTTGAAGCGTCGAAACGGTTGATGTTTTTCCTGTGCGTCCAAATATTGCGCGTGCTTGCCGCAGAAGGGAAATTAAGAACAAAAATGGGAGGGTACACGTAAGCTCTGCACTAAGGGCATGACCTGATAGCTTTAATATATGTGGAATTGCTCATTCTCGGCTGCATTGCTAGATTCCTGGGAGTCATCGCACCACACCTGGCGCAGTAGTGCAGTGGTGAAGCGATGCGCAAGTGCCCTCCGATGGTAGGTGCTTGCAAAGGTGGAGCTTGCGCGAAGAACGTTGCTCTTGCCAATCAACCTCTCCCGAATATTCAATAATTCAACTGCCACCAGCCATGGTGCACAGTCTTCTCATAATCAACTAAGCAAATTGCGACTACGCCGCGAGGTCACATAACATAGGTGGCCCACCTATAATGCTTCGCCGGAGATTTTTCACGCACAACACCCACGAAGACGGTGCCTGATTTTTTGCACAACGGCAGCCTTAACGCTCTTGAATTTAAACGAATTTTCAAAATGTTCCTAGCAGCCATCGAACCGTACGTGGTTGTTACACGGAAAATGCGAGGTGGTTGAGGAGCACTTAATTTCGGTACAGATTTTCATCGAGTGGACTTCTTCCAGCCAGTTGACTCGAGTATTACTAGCCCACAACTGATTCAACGGTTCGCATAAACCAAAGCAGCTGCCATATACCTCTTTAATATGACATTTGTGTACAACGCAGGACGCAGTTCAAGAAGGAAAATAAATTCCTGTGCTGCCAACTTAACGTGAAAAAAACGCCCATTTTCGGACAACGTTACGTTCTGATCCATGCAGTGTTTTGAATACCAATGTGCTGGTGCACAACCAAGCCGCAAAATCTTATTGTGAGCTCAAGCATCCCGTTCAGGAGACAATGACGAGGGAATCATTTCTTTCTTTTCCTGTGCAGGCTTGCCAACATGGAGGCATCGAGCCCCGGCCATTCCTTCACAATGGAGTCGGACAAATCGAACTCCATAGATCACCTGCTCTCAGCTTCCACTACGTGGGAAGACATCCACTGGCTGCGGCAAATCTCTAACCTTCCTATCGTCCTAAAAGGAGTTCTCACAGGTTGGTATTTAAACGAGACGCCTGCATGCGTGCAGCACAGATGTGTAGTTTTGGGGTGGCGGAAAACGCTGGCACCGCAACCACGGAACATTTCATGGCACGTTTGGACACAGAATATCTTTACGCTCTGTTGATTGGAGAAATAAGTTTAAGACATATTACATTATACCACCATGCATGTTCACAGTTAAGTGCACTTCCTCCTGCGCACTCACATAGCATAAAGATGTGTATTGTCGCCGGTCGTGCGCTCGTTTTCGCCAAAATTTGGTGCTGGGTCTAAATAGGGAATGATGCATTGTTAAACAGCTTGAGAAGATAGGACAAACACAAAAGAGAGCACGCAACACAAGCGCTGTATTGCTTTTTGTCTGTACTGCCTTCCGACGCTGTTTAGAAATGAATCAGTCTGAACATGGCCAAATCATGGCCTTAACCGGCGATTGACACCGCTTTTCGTGTTTACAGCCGAGGCAGCACAGAAAGCGTTGGAATATGGCGCGGACACTGTACTCGTCTCGAACCACGGAGGGCGGCTACTGGATGGAGTTCCCGCTACGGTACGCTTTTACTGCTTAACAGGCCAAAGTGTTTTGATATCCGCACCTTTGGAAGAGAAGTGGCGTGCATGGCGCTAACTGCGGTCATTCAATCCCAGCCGATCAAGGAATTCTGTCTGCCCATCTCACTTCCTACCACAACTACTCCTTCCCCGAATTGTAGCGGTCTATGCTAAGCTGACAGACTCTCAGTTATCTCCTGCTGGCGTTAGATGACCACTCCGCCGAAGTGTGATCAATATGAAGTTTTATGGCGCAAGGGCATCTGCGGTCAAAGCAGCGCAAGGTATTTTCGTTTACTCAAGGTGGGGTCAAAGACCCATTTCCCGAGCAGTTCACCCTAAAGAAGCCAAGCACCAAACCAAGGGAAAGCTTGTAGCCATTGTATCACCGGTGGGCACCCGGCGGCACTGGGAATCGAACCCACTCTCCCTAAGTCTATTTCTCCTCTGGATTTCTGTCAGGCTCGTGTGGCTTGGAGTTTTATTTTTGTGGTTTTATTCCATACCTTAGTGTTAAACGTCAGCGTCAGCAGTACTCGTACCATTGAGCGAAAACCTATGCGTGCGTGCGTGCGTGCGCGTGCGTGTGCGTGTGCGTGTGTGCGTGTGCGTGTGCGTGTGCGCGTGCGCGCGCGCGTGCGCGCGCGTGTGTGTGTGTGTGTGTGTGTGTGTGTGTGTGTGTGTGTGTGTGTGTGTGTGTGTGTGTGTGTGTGTGTGTGTGTGTGTGTGTGTGTGTGTGTGTGTTCGCGTGTGTGTGTGTGTGTAACGACGTAACCTACGTAACCATTTCCCAAATTGGTGAGCTCGATTATCGCATAACGTGCCTCATGCCCAGCGGCCGTCCTTGGGCGAAGCCTGAGGTGGCACACGCTGCCCATTTCAATGCTCTAGCATTTGCGCGGCGCTTTTTAACTCGACCAGCGGGTCTCGGCACGGTGGGGGAAGTGTGACACCCATGAAGACGCTATGCTGACCGCGCAGAAGAAGAATGGAGTAGAGCTGTCGCGAGCTTAATCTCCCCAAGTGGCCCCAGCTGGCTCCTGTCGCCCATTAGGTACTTCATCAACATTTGGTTGTAACAATATATAAAGCACGTTTTGTAGGCACCTGTTGCCGTGGCTGTATACAGCGATAATGGGCAAGTGTTATGTCAAAGCGGTGTTTAAATTCCTCATTGAATGAATATGAGCCAGAATCATTGTTTCTATTTCGCATCAAAAACTCATATCTTGTGCTGGGGGGGGGGGGTGGTAGGGGGGGGGTGGGGGGGAGGGGGCTCATTCGTCGGTCACGTGTGCAAACTGGAAGTTGCAGAATAACATGGTTCAGTTCTTGGAGTAAGTAATAATTGTTTTCTTTGCCTTTATTCATTAACTTCACTTCTGTGCATTCTGCAAAACTTCTGCCTTATTGCACCTTGCATCGTAGTACATATCATTGTGAAATATTGTTTAAGGTAATTGTTATAACTGTGTTTTATATGGCGTACATGAAAACTGTATGAATCGTAAGGGCGCTATAAGGACTGTTAACACTAGGAATGCACGAATTGATGTATATGAATACTCTCTATTACTCCATAGTCATCATGTGAAAATAATTAGGAAGCTACGTGTTAAGGTTAATTAAACTACGTCATAAACACAAGTATATGCGCAATTTGTGCATATTACCATACACAATTTTACTGCGTTTTGCATTAATTCCATATTTGCTGCTCATATTGAACACTTCAGTAGGACTCCAACATTTGAGTTCAAATGGTTGTTTCTTAAACTGGATAATATTTACCGAAGGATGAACTGCTGCTCAGATAACAGGCAAATGCAAAAAAAACAACATTTTAAAATCCATTGCATGAAATTTTCTTGCAGAGTAAATAATCGCTAGCGACAAATCATCAAGCTCTCAAACTATCCGTTCTCTTCCAATGAATAAGTGAACGCGAGTGATGTAACGCATTTATTTCAGCTCCTATAAAACTAGCCGTCCGCAAGTCTTTCCCATCTCAAATACCCTAAACTCCCCTTTGCTACATTCGATGGCCAGCTGTTCACCGCGGCTTTTGCTGCCTCCGGCGTTTACCCTGTTAAAGAAATTCATCCCACACCGCTGTTCAAAAAGATACACCTGTCATGTGCAACGCATAAATTGTTCGAGCTAAGTTTTAATTGTGGCGCTTAGCTTAATCTAGGAACAATTTGTTTCCGGGTTTGTGAGTGTCTTCAACTCTCTGATAGACGTATAGCCCTACTGAAACGTCTTATACAAGTGGGGCATGCGAAACAAAGGGAAGGTAATGTCTATAGGATATGAAAAAAAAACATAAGGGTATCGATATAGTCTTTCATACGTTTCTGTAAACTTCCGTATTCTTGGGTACAGTTTTCGCATGGATAACGTTTGCTGTGGGTGGCGCGATTAAACGTCGTTAGGAATTTAGATTTTTCTGTGTGCATTGGTCGTATAGGGTACACGTGATGTATGCGGTCTTACTGTGGTCAACATAACAATGTGGAACTGGTAATACAGAGAATTTTTGCGAACAAACTAACTCTCCTATCCAGCTCGAAGCCCTTCCAGAGGTGGTGGCTGCAGTTGGAGACCGGATGGAGGTCTACTTGGACGGCGGTGTGCGCTCGGGGACCGACGTTGCGAAGGCCCTCTGCCTTGGAGCCCGCGCAGTATTCGTGGGCAGGCCTGTGCTATGGGGACTAGCCTACAATGTACGCATTTCCGTCATCATTTATTCAGATGGTCCTTATACTCGCGTCTGTGAGCACGAACTTCACCTTGGATGGTGCTTCTATATAAGCCTCTTGCGTGACAACTAGGTGTATCAAAGTGTGCGAAACTCCAGACGTCAACATTACAATTTCAATAACTTCTCTTTTCCGACAACCGGTACGCATCCGAACTCATCCAGCTACCCCAGAGTAAAAACTTTCGTTTCTTGCTCTCGCGATAATGAGGTCTAACGTGACGTCAAGATGGCGTTCCTTGAGGACAGCCAATGACTCGGCTACAGTCAGGGCATTGTGGCGTGGCGCCTTAGTGTTACGTGCTTTGTGTATTTGTGTCCGTCTGGAGGACAGTAGAAAATTTGGACTTGTTTTGGGAGTTTTCATGTTTCGCATGTGCGACCCACTTGTTTTCAAAGCAGGCGAACACCTATATATTTAAATTGCAGTTGCGCTCGTTTCGGCTAACTGCCGGTCTTGTTGCTATACCTAGCACATCAAATAGTTCAGGTAAAACGCTAATCTGGGCGAGTTGGTTCTTAGCTTGAAACGAGTACGTACTTGCGCGAAAGACGGGACGAAAACATCGTGCACGTGTCGTTTGTGTTTCCTCGTTTTCGTCCCGTCTTTCGCGCAAGTACGTACTCCTTTCAAACATCAAATAGGTGGAGATAAAACGGCTAGCAATCTCACGATCCTGAAGTGGTTTGGGGCTCTCATATAACGGATTAGCAGGAACCGTGGCATGAGTCCACCTTGCGTTTCCGCTGTAGGATGACAGCTGCTTTCTCAGAGTGCCGGCAAGAAAAGACGGAAATGCTGTCCGTCAAAGAACATGGCGGCGCCGGTGAAGAATATGTGGAGAAAATGCATAGTTTCTCCGCAGAAACTGTGCATTTGAAGGAAAATCATACTACCATTCCTAGAGCGAAAACCAACGGCAAAAATCGATCGTGTTTCAGAAACATCTTTACTTAACATAAATATACCTGCCACAAGAAGCTTCAGTGTTATAAGATTCATTATTGTAATTTCTGTGCTTCTTTAGGGCAAAACAGGAGTTGATAAGGTGCTGGACGTATTAAGGAGGGAATTTATCCGAACAATCCGGTTCCTTGGTAAGTGACACATATTCGAAATCGCATGATGGTATCCTTCCTTCAGGCTCTTTACCTTGTCTTCTTCGTAATACTTCATTTTTAACTTGAAGGAGTTCTTGTGTCCTGGATTGCAGCTGCTCTTTTGCTTAAAATACGCTGTCAGGGTCCCATATAAAGGGGTCTCCAGTATTTTGTGCAGTGGCCTGTTACTGGTGGCGCATGCAGTACTGTAGTGATGCCGTGCAAATTTTCCGAATATAAAGCCTATAAGTGCTGTTTTGCAGCCCTCTCGTTGTTGTGCTAATGTCATCAATTCTAGGCGCGCGATTCGCTAATTTTTGACCCAAGAATAGACCAAGGGTTTCTTTCACCACTGTAGGACGTAAATTTACGCAAATTCTGGCAAATACTCCTCTAGACTTGAGTCATTTGTGAAAGAAGCGTGAAGGGGGGGCCTTGCATGAGACAGCCTCCAGTGACCTAGACTGGCTTATTGGATGAGCTCGTTAAAGTAATTGGAAATATTTTAACCCATATAATATACGAAATAAATGTGTCTATAGTATTTAGCTCAGTACCTCCCCGAACCGCAGTTTTGTGGATATTAAATCATGAAAATTTTTAAGCGCTAGGCACTTCCACACCTGCATTTACTCGCAAATAAGCGCTTTCTTCGGTTTTTTAATAACAGTCTCGTCCTTTGTAACCGTCGTTATTTTCGCTCCCATTTGGCCAAGAAGTCAGCAACCGACAATACTAACCAGAGTCGCTCTGTGGCGCTGCGCTCGCTTTGTCTGCCTCTCCCTCCCATCTGCCCATCTCGTCGCTTGACGGATCTTACTTGCATCGAACATACTATACGCGATGGTTTTTTTTTAATAATTTGGTCTGAACGGACAGCTTTTTGTACCTAACAAATTGAGCAGGAGGACATCTCAGTGGATTGTTTTTATTTTCGTACACGGTGTGGTGCACATCGTGCATTTGTTTTTTGCATACCACCTGATGACGTTATTTTTGTAGCAAAATGTAAACCACACTTGAAATTTGATTGCGGTGAGAACTATTGAATTCCCGCTCAAACATGCTCGGCACAAAAATGCATGCGGGCCACGGCAAGGAAGTGGCATTGTAATCTCATTCTGCTTTCTACCAATAGGTTCAGGTCCCGGTACAACAGTTTAAAGCGTGTTACATGAGTACAAGCTCGCAGACGCGAAGAAAAGCAAGATCGAGATACACGCACACATGTAGCGAATAAAACGTGCGGAACCGGCAAGCGGTGGCCTTTTGCAGTAACAGTGTAGACAGAACAGAAGAGATACACTGGCGCAGATGCGAAAAAATTAGGCGGAGAATCATTTAAGGACACTTGCTGGGATATCGGGGCTCGGGCCGTCAGAGGGAAATGAGAAAGATTATTGGCAGAGGTCTTTGCTTTGGAGTTCACATACCCTGGACTGCAGCTATTGCTCCTGATGATAGGAATAACGACTAAAAAATTTTACTGGGATTCAGACTAAGAATTCTTATGAAGAGCTGTTTAACGAGCACCTCAGCTCTCAGTGATTTCTTAAATCTGCGAATATCGCGGAGACAACCGAAGAAAGACAAGTGCCGTTTATACTATTCGTAATCTTTTCCGTGTGTGCACGCTTGAGCGCACACATTCGTTGTTATCAGAACTTTATAACGGCCTTGCTTTATGCTTTGAGATGCTTTCTTTAGTGTCCTCGTAGCTACTATTGTTTGTTGTTGTCTGCAAGAAAATATTACGGTGGAAATTAAAGCTTTATCGATGTGGAACTTCAGTCAGCTACGGTCATGATTTTGTGCTTTATAACAACTACGTCATACTTGCTCAGAAAACCCCAGAAGACCTCACAATGCTAGGGCAATTATCGCACAGCAGATGCGCTTATATTAATTTTTTTTTTGCTTTTTCACAAGATATTAGTAAACACTCTATATTGTCACTTCGCAAAAAATTTGCCACATTTTAATAAACAATGAGCCCCAGACTGAGACCCTGTATTTAATAGAGACCGAAACAGCATGCCACTGCACGCGCGTCTTCTTAGTGGCTATGTGCTTCTCTCTGTCCGGCTGAAATTCTGCATTTAGCCCAAGTGGGGCAGTAGAAAGGCGCAGAAAACTATCACGAAACTGCTTTACATATTTATGAGTGATAGGCGCGTATGAATAATCCGGAGTAACGAACGCAACAAAAACCGAATTGGAACGAAGCAAGACACAAGGAATACGGACAGGAAGAGGATGTCAGAACCATGGTATGAATTTGCGAATAAATTTAAACAAAGCTAGACTAAAACCGAGACCCTCTGCACAAACTGTGCTCAATGAGCGCAGTGAATATGCTAATATGTGCTTTCTGGTGATGAAATGAACCGCACTTGTTTTTTGCGCTTTAATAATAAACTGCGTTTCTTGTCTTTCAGGGTGCCCCGATTCCAACGACTTGTGTGAAGATTTCATCGAGAGCTGAGGGCCATTTTTCTGGGCTCTTCGCCTGAGGTTGAAATCAAGAGAACGCACAGTGATTGTCCGCAGGTTAATGTTGCAGAAAAATGCTGAATCTATAATGATGGACGCACCGTCATTCCTGACTTACTTTACTTATGTTGCCATGAGGTACAGAATGCTCCAGCAAAAGCTTTTCAAATAATACTTGCAAGAAATATGACCTCCATTCAGTATACCGTTTAAAGAATGCCGTCACTATTTTTCGGGGCCGCAAGATTTGTTCCGTTGTGAAGTTAGCAGCTGCTGAAGAACACCCTCCCTATTGATGCGAAGATCTTGCATTGGATACGCTAAGGTGGAAAATAAATAATCACTCGCATTGTCCATGTTATCTCTGCCTAACACCGATTGCAAAAAAAGGATTAAACAGGTTCGCAATATCACTTTTTTCACTCGCGACTTCTTCCCCATCCTTCATCTGTTCAATTGTGTTCTATCTGAAAAATATTGCAAGAACTATTTTTGAAGGAGAGCATTTCAGTAAGCTAGTCAGCGCTTTGTTGAAAGTTTTTTCGACTCAACTAACACAGTCTTGAGCCTCTTCTTGACATTTGACAGTTCAGCTGCCTTATGTTGTTTTTCGTATTCTTTTTATTTGCGCTTCAGGTGAATAATGTCTCTAGTAACCCAGAGATTGCGCTGCTTTGATTTCTTTGAGCGAGTAGGAACATGTTTTTTTGCGCAATATTTTAGTGCGCCTCCAAATCAGTGCCACAAATCCTTGACACTTTCACGGGGCGATGAAATTTCAAAATCACCAATCTTTCTTTCTAAAGCATCTAAGTAGCTGTGTCGTTTGCCCGGCTATAATCTTTCACACGTACTAAAACACGGGTTTTTTTTTACGGACTTGTGTGTTACACAGTACATTCACGAAGAACATATTCATCATACAATCCCGCAAACCATCCACGCAAACTATCTGGATTCGAAAACCAAGTCCAACATTGATTGCGTCCTTGGCGTAACCCTTATGAAATCCTTAACTATGAGCTTAAAGCTATGTGAAAACGTGATCTGCATCATCGTGGCGTGCACATATATAGTTAGAAAAGAGCATACAATCGACGCTGTCTGTGTACCCCAACCGCATGTACGCTTAAATACGCTTAAGTCAGCACATTTCTACTTTTATTTAGTTCAGCGTATTCAAACACACATGCAACGATGAGTCCAGTTAAGTGAGGTGGTGGCGAAAACATTTATTAGGAAGGGACAGGAGGTATGTTTGGATCAGCCCGTAAGCGACTGATCATTACAAGCACTAGGTGGAGGTCCCTAGTTTGGGACCCCAGTGGTAGCATCTGGTTATCAGGACGGGAACCATTACTGTGAATAAATCGACGCTTTTCTTAAGCCTAGAAGCAGCAGAATCGTCCCATTAATTAAAATATAAAGCAAATTCATCACTTATACGTTTTCTTAAATTGAGATGAGACGAAACGAAAGACTGGTGCCCCATTTATGGCCAGTGAACGCACTGAAAGAAGCAGCAACAACGACGTATTCAGTCTGAAGGGAGGGGACCTCCTTCGAAGGGCTCCACCCCGTTTGTCGCAGTGGAATTTTTCCGGCTCCAGAAATCCCTGCTGGGCCGATCGGCCTCGCCGCGCTGCTTTTATGCCCCGGCCGGCGTCAAAGGCGGTCGAATCCGGTTCACTTCCCGGGTTTTTGGGCAAGTGTGAACGCTCCCTTATTGCATCGATTTTAGCATTTGATGAAGACTAGTTACCTAGACATAAGTGCAACATTTCAGTGATCTTAGGACCGGCGTTTTCCTCAACATCTCCTAAGACCAGCAGAGACAATAGCATTGACCAAGTGTCAACCAGAAGGGTAAAAAAAGCTATGAGGGCATGGCAGAAATAGCAAACAGCGGCTGTCACTTTGAAAAGTTTCAACATCACTCAAGTAACAAACCCGTAACAACAGTATTGGCGACTTAGGCATGCTGTCGGCTAGCTAGGTGCCGTGTCCCCTGAGGCTAAGTTCCGTTCGGTTATTTCTTCTCATTATACTCCCTAGTACAGAGAGAAGCAGGTGCGGATTTTTTTGTTTATATTTTACCTCAGCGGTGATTTGAGCTTTTACGCGAATAGTTTTGCCGCTCTTGACAGAAGTTAGAAAGCATGGAGACTTTATTCGTTCACCTGAAACACAAAATGCAAGCAAAATCAATGGCACCGTGGGCATGCACTGAGAGCTTTATCTTACCGCAGACGACATACACGAGCCCCGCGTACCAAGATGATTTTGGAATATCTGTTCATGCAAGTTTTGCTTCTTTATTTTGAATTTAAAGCTTGCCATTAGCTGAAGCTCGATCCGATCGGTTTCCCGTCCTCTGTGTGCGATCGCTCTAGACGCAATGAGGAGCGAGCGCTGATTCTTTCGCCTCACATCGTGTGCACTCAGGCTACGTGTGTGCCCTTATACGCAGCAAATTCAGAACCACAGCATCTCAATGGCATTCAGTCTCTGGTGTGTTTGATAGGCGATCGGCGAAGAACTTTTTTTCTCAGTTCAGCTGTCGAGTTTGCTACATGAAAGCTGTGGGAGTTCTGGAATTCCCAAGTGCCAGCTTCTTTTTTTTTTCTGGAGGGGGCGGGGAGCGGCACGCGCTCGTGCAGACACGCGCAGGTATGCAGGTCATCTGCGTGTGAAGCATGATGCCAGTGCGTGCTCTTGCATATGTTCTGCGCTGTGAAAAGGCGGATATTTCATCGGGAAAGTTGAAAAATACGTCAGAAGTACCCCATACATCCACAATCACCACTCAATTGGCTCATTAAAGAAAAATATTCTATGGGTTCTTCCGCAGTTAAACCGAGTAGGCCGTGCGACCGCTTTTGCCAACAGATGGAACTTGTTGGCCGATAACACGACGTGCAAAGCACAGCACGAGAGTGTGTTGCAATTATACTCGAGGCGTGATCGGCTGCGGCATTACCCCCCTCCCAAAGAAGCATCGTCTCGATGCTTTAAAATGAAAATAAACAAGGAGAATGCAAACTTCGAGTCCTTTAGCGTTCATAATATGGCTTCAGGCGTTCGACATGTACGACTTCCGGGCGTGTGCGGCGTCGCTGAGATGCTGTCGTGCCGTCGGGGATGACTTCATAGTCGAGGTCACCCGGTGGATGCGAAGGAGAACCCTGTACTGGCCAAAGTAGCGTCGCAGCAACTTTTCGCTCAATTCACGGCGGCGAACTGGCGTCCATATTCAAACCAGATCACCTGGTTTGTAATGCGTGTCTCGTCGGTGCAGATTGTAGCGTCGGGCGTCGGTGTGCTGCTGGTCTTGAAAGCGAAGCCGCGCAAGTCTTCGGGCTTCCTCGGCGCGATGAAGGTAGCCGGCGACGTCGAGAATGTCTTCGTCGGAAACGTGCGGGAGCATTGCGTCGAGTGTTGTCGTGGGCTTCCTGCCGTATACCAGCTGGAAGGAGTGAACCTGGTTGTCTCCTGGACGGCAGTATTATAGGCGAAGATCACGTAGGGCAGAATAGAGTCCCACGTCTTGTGTTCGGCGTCGATGTACATGGAGAGCATGTCTGCGATAGTCTTGTTCAGACGCTCTGTGAGTCCGTTGGTTTGTGGATGATAGGTGATACTAGAATAGGTTATTCTAGTACACTCTAGCGCAGGCGACTTCCGAAGCGCCGGCCGCTGCGGCTTCGATGCGAAAGAGGCTATAGGCCTAGCGACGACCACAGCAACCAGGTAGCAGAAGAGCTCGTCGCCCGGAGCGCCCGCGAGCGATGCCTTTGCCGAAAGCTCGAAACATAAGCAGGCATGCTTTGTCGCTGCTCGAGCAGTCTCTCTGATAACAAGGCGATCTGGTCTTTTCTTGCGATATTTGTACACCATCCCAAGCAGCGCTCAGGCACTGCAGCACGGCGGCGAAGTGTGACGCCGGTTGCGGGCGGACCTTGGGTAGTGCGGCGCAGCAATGCTCACCGCTCCGTGTGTCCCTGCTTGCAGCGGGGCGGCAGTTCGCAAGCGACGATCGGTGCGGCGCATCGGCCAAGTGGCCATATGGCTTGATGAATGTTGCTGCGCGTGCATTATTTGTCTAAATAATGATTGCACTTCGCGCTCTGAGCTCGGTACTCGCTTTTGGTCGGCGAATGTTTTCGCTCGGCCACCGATCTGCCCAAGACACGTCGGCCGACGGGTCTCGTCGGAATCTTTGGTCGGCGGCGTTGTCACACTAGGACGACGCTTGGTCGTTGGGGGCGTCGTCGTCGTCGTCGGTGCAGTGTGACTGGAGTCGGGGAACGACCAGGTTGGCCGACGCGACCGCCGATCGTCGGCGTCGCTTCGGCATCGGGGTCCCGTCGGCCTGGCAGTTCTACTGCTGACCTATTTCTGACGCAAGTTTCGACTAGCAATTCTGTTCTCGATCGCCTCCCGATACGAACGTGACCAGTAGGACACTTCTGGGATAATTTTTGGGCCCACAGTCTTTGCGCAAAAAAAAACGCCTCACCAGGTAAGAAAGTGCCTCGCACTCAGTGGGTATACCGGGTGTTTGTTTTTAGAAGGTCCAAAATTTCTAAAGAAAGGTAAATTCCTTCAGATTTATTTTAACCCTGGGGCTATACTGAGGGCTACGGCAGACACCAGGTAAGAGGCAAACTACTTTAATTATTCGCTGATTAACTGAATACGGTAATTAACTTTTATAATTTTTATTTTAGGGGATGTGTTGTATTAGCAGAAAGACCCTTTAGAAAATTCAGTCTGGCAACTCGGCAGGCATCATCATCAGCAACTTTCGTCGGCGCTGTGCGCCATATTTTGGGCACCTTTGGCTGGAAGACGCGCAGCTATAGCGCTCTGCACAGCCTTTGCACTAGTTTCCACCTTGTGGCATGTCTGGTTGCGTTTGTGAAAGCGATTGCGGAAAATTTGCAGTGGTCGAGGGACCTGACTGTCATCCCGGGCGGATTTTCGGAAAGGCTTTTGGACTCCTATTGTCCGGCCGCACATCTCAGCGAAGCTACAAGCCGGTATTACTGCGGTCCGTCGACAGTTCGCGTTGCCATATCACCTTGCAGGTCGAATCTACTGTCGATAAAGGAGGGCTAACAACACTTGGACCGGACTCGACTACGAGCAGGCGCACTGCAGGGCGAAATGCGTGTGGATCCGGATACGGGCGCTCGATCAGCAGTGCCGGTGCGCTAGCCGTCGGTGCGAAATCAGTCGCGTTGTAGCTGTTCACCATCTAGGCCTAGCGACGACTAGGGCAGTCGGGGACCAGCGCGCAGTTCGTCGCCCGGCGTGGCCGCAGGCGGTGTCGTTGCCGAAAGCTCCACTCTAGCACAGGCATGCTGTCGTTGCTAGAATCTCGCAAGCATCCTTTCTGGTAGCATGGCTGTTTTGTATTTTCTTGTGCGAACGTGAAGTAAGCCGAGCCTGCCGGCCTGCCAGCCTGGATCCCGTCTGCCGGCGTCATAAAAACGAGCTAATGAGTGTTCTCGACGTAAATAATAAACCCTGGGATAGGGAAATGAGAAAATATATCATTTTTCTTGGTCATTGGTCAATACCGAGTTGCTGGTAAAAGTGACAACTCTGGTACGAGCGAATTTGTTGCGACAACCGCCTCGAAGCTGCCGCTGGCCCGACGCTCGGGTCCGGCTCGACTGGCGCCCGCTAGCTCCGCTGCGGAAGGCGCCGTAGAAATTGACCATACTATTATTTTATTGTGAGATGATCTGTTGACAGCAAAGCGGAGTGAAGAATAGGCCTTCAATTATAGCGCAGGCGACTTCCGAAGCGCCGGCCCCTGCCGCTTCGATGCGAAGCAGGCTATAGGCCTAGCGACGACCACGGCAGACACAGTCGCAGAGCTCTTCGCGCGGAGCGCCCGCGAGCGGTGCCGTTGCCGAAAGCTCGCAACATAAGCAGGCATGCTTTGTCGCCGCTCGAGTATAGCTGGCAGTCTTTCTGATAACAAGGCGATGCCGTCTTTTCTTGAAATATTTGTACACGAAGCCAAGCAGCGCTCAGGCACTGCTGCGCTGCGGCGAAGTGCGACACCGGTTGTGGGCGGAGCTTTTGTAGAGCGGCGCAGCAGTGCTTGCCGCTGCGTCTGTCCCTGCTTGCTGTGTGTGGCAGTTCGGAAGCGGCGACCGGAGCGGCGCGCCGGACGTGTTGCCGGACATGCGTCTCCTGCTTTAAGGCCGTTGTACGATCGCTTTTGAGCGGATCCGCCAGGCAGGTGGACTGGCGGACCGAACGACCAGACAATAGGCATTCGCCCCGTTCGGCAGGCGAAAGGAAAGTTGGTGAACTTCAACTTTGGGGCGGACGAGCGAACCGCCCGGCGACCGAATTGCAGCGATTGGCTGCTTTTTACGTGACGTAGGCATCCGCTCCTGCCGGGGCAAGATGGCCGTCCGTCGACTGAACTGGGGAGCGAGGCATAGGTCGTGGCTGTAGAGATGGCACCTATGCCGCGAGGCATACAATATTGACCACATGTTGATATTACGAGTGTTCAGAGCGACTGCGAACTTCTCCGCGTGCAGCAGCGGCGAGCAGCGACAGTTTCCCGAGTTGAAATCGACGCTGATGTAGTTGACAGAGCGCCTCTTCAAACAGACGCAAGACCTACGCGTTGGCGGTGTCACGAAGTGTTTATATGGAGCTGTTTGTGGTTGCTGCAAGCGTTCCTAATTCCTGCGAGGATCATCACGCACAGCGGCGAGCAAAAGCTGCTCACGGTGAACTTCTGTGCGTGCATGAGGTGCCTAGCACAGTGACTAGTGTCCGCGTAGTGAAAGTGATTGCGATCGAAGCGAGTGCTTTTACGTCAAGGCAGTGAAATGTGCACCTTCGAGAGCTCACTACGCACGCCGTGCTTTCCGAATGCTGAAATGAACGTGGCGTTGTGCAGCTAGTCGCATTCGTTGCGATGGTTGCAGTGATCGCGACCGAAGCGTGCACACGACGTTGTTGCTGGCTACGCATTCGTTACCATTTTGTTCGCGATTCGTGTTGGCACTGTGCTTGAGAATTGCCGTGTGTGCGACGTGACGCGACGCGAGCTTGGCTGCACGGCCGTAGGACTGTTTTGCGGCGACAACAGCGATGTCGCCATCCTTCTGCGCTTTGGTGCTCCATTCAGTACGTTTTGTGATGATGGGTGCTCGGGTTACGACTCGCCGGAGAAACTGTGTAACCTGTTTTAAAACATCGGTGCAGTGCAAATGTATCTTCGGGAGCGTCATTTCTTTTTATTTCCTGCCGGCTCTGCGCACATTTGCCTGCAATAAACATATCGGCGTGATGAATGGGTGACTGAACACTTCCGCTAGCCATTTCGGTTTAGGTTGTAACAACATGGAAACAAGAATCATTGCCGCTTTTGAATCACGACTGATTGACAGTGTACAAATCTCTAATATGTGCCAACTCATAAGTCTGTTTTTCATGAGCATTTCAATTGATGTAGCGCAGAAAAAAAAAGTGTGGCAGCAGCTTATGCAATCAAAACTGACCACAGAGCAAGTTGAGCATAACGAGTCGATGAAAAAGAAGAAAAATATATTGAGAAAACCTTTGCCATTGCTTTTTTTCTCTTTTTACTTAGCAGTGTTAAGTCAATATTGACAAATGCTTGGCAGTATTCAGTTTAAGTGGGATGTTGGTTTCCACTGCAATCAGAAAAATACAGTGGTCTTGAAGCACCTCATAGGCAATGACAGTGTCTGTTGTTGATTTTGCTCATGGTCGTTTTCGATCTGGGGATCAGTGGTACGAAACTGGATGTGTTCGCAATGCTATTGTTGCAGAGCTGCTTGCGAAATTGGCCTTATTGGTGTTAAGTGGTTATTCAGCGGTGCTTCCTGGGTCAGCCGCAGCACTTTGTTTAACAAGCCATTCTCGAAGCTTTGAGAAGATCTCGTCGATGCACTTGCATATGTCTGTCTGCTACCACCTTCATTTGCCTGTGACTGCTTGCTACAGACATGACTACTTGCAGGCTGCAAAATAAGCCCTGTGGAGCTGGTAAAGCTACGCTAGGAACAAAGACGATGGTAACAACATCACTGCACAGGGTAGCAATTCTTGCTCTGTTGTCATCCCTTAGCACAGTTTCGACATGCCAACTTGCCACAGGTGCACCCCACAGTACGCTATGATCAAGTTCTGTGAAATTTACAGAAAGCAACAACGGGAGAGGAATTAGGTTGTATAGGCATATCTAGTGCATGCTGTACAGATAGCTTCCTGCCTTATTATAGCCTGGCCCCTCTGTTTTTAATCCTTCATCACCCAGCACCTATGGCCCTATTTGTGTTATTGGCATGTGCTGCAAATCACCAAACACATTTCATACTCTTGACCCTGCTAGATTGTTTTGGCCCATTAAGTTGTTTGATTCAAATCGGCAAGCTTTTAGAAGACATTTCTGCAATAGCCAACTTTTTCTTGTTCTTCACGACATGCACCGTGACGGCAACATCCCCCTATGATGTTTTTGTTCCTTGCTTTGAAAAAGCATGCATTTCCCCTATTTGTGAGGCTGGTTTTCTCGTGCTTTAACTTGCATCCAATAGCTCTAAACTGGATCCAAGCCAGCCAGCCTTCGACAGATTTCCATTGCCAATTCTTATGTATCTTGCCTTTTCCTGCAATCTCGGACTTCCGCCAAGGCACTCCTTTGGGCCTCAGCTTTTCATTACTTGCATTATTACCGTCCCTTCAGTGTTTTGTCATATGCCTTCACTGACAGCCATATGGTGTGTGACATATTGCAATCAATACTAGCATTTCAGTTGTTCAAAACAACAATTAGCATGCCCTGGATTGTCCTGTTTGCTAATGTTACTAAGAATGCAGTAATATTGTTTTTTATTGTCAGCATTACATTTTGCCAACTTATAAGGCCTTCCGATAAAGGTATATTCACTGTATACTGGTTCAAATACCTAATAATCCTCATACACCCACCCACAACCTAGGATATTTACACCATGACGTGTTGTTAGTATCACCATCTTCCAAGTTACTTGCATTCAATTCCCGTGTGTGTCATCAACTTGGGTATTCTAATGGCACATGGCACAAATCTAACTTAACTAGAATCCTTGAATTAGTTCAGTCCTGAGCCACTTGTTTTATTTTCTCAGGCCATTTTTGAAGGTCCAGTGTGACAGCGCCAAAAGTGCATATTTGGATGTCTTCATCTGATGCAGGTTTTTTTTGCTCCTTACCAACACGTCCCCAACTAATCAGTCCCAACTTGTAGTCTCTCGTGCACTAGGTGCACTAACACTCTTGTGCCTCATTTAGATAATATGCCACTGAATTTCAAGATTCGTTTTTGTTCGTGCCAAAGAAGGCTGTAACGGTCTTGCATCCCAGAAGGCTGTGTATCTTACTGTCCTTCGAAGTGGTTACTACAGAAATCATGCTATAAATTACGAACTCAATGAGCTCCTACCTGGCACACCATTTTAAAGCTCGCTACTAAAGTAACGTCATTTAGGACCACTGAGGTGTGATAAATATGAAAACAAATAGATCTGATATAGTGCTCAGTCACTCGGTCACCTCGGCAAACCAGTACAATGCTCTCTTATGCATAACGTGTTCATTGAGAACTTTGTTCATAATTTATTTCAAGCTATATCGGGGCAGATTTACACAATAGTAGCATTTGGGCTAACTTTGCACAAGCTAGCTCTAGCTACCTCCATTCGCCGACTGCAAAGCTAAACATGCATTAGTGCACCCACCTGTTGTTGACCAGGCTTCTCTTTGTGCTTGTCTGTTCTGCTCAGCTGAGCAACACACTGACTTCATGATGTGGCTCGGTTAGAATTCTACATCTGTATGCTTATGCATGTAACTTGTATATAGTCGAATGTACTAAGGATATTATTAACTGGGTAATTGGTTGAGCTTAAAAGCTCTCATCATCAGATTGCAGCAAAGAGATAGCAATAAAAGACAAAAGTCATCACTGCCTTTCTGTTTTTCTTCGTCATCCTTCGGCCTGACTTCAACTTGGTTTTTTTCCAACTTCCTTATGACTACTGATGGCTCAGTTAATTCGTTTCCTTGCAACCCAGACTGGCAGTGGAATAAGGATATTTTGCTAAGAAATTGGTAATTAGTAACTAGTACGACATTATTCTATATATAACAAGTGGTGCGGATATCGATTAACAAATACAGATTCTCTCTTTTGCTTGCTGCTTTGGGAATCAGAGTTGCCCTTAAAATTTCTCATATTATTTTTTACTGATCAGAAAGGACGTACCTTCAAGATTGCTGTAGAGCTTTACTGGAGAACTTAAGCATCTATGGCCCACACATACTTCAATGGCTTATTTTTCAATTCATTCTGTCCTGAGACATCATAGCTCTTATTTCTGAAAATTAACTTTTTCGCATTCTGCTTGATATGATTGTTTGTTTGAGGTAACTGCAAAATATGAAGCAGTTCCCGTTCCCTTGACTATACAAAGCATTCTATCCTAGTCTCCGCCAATATTTGCTATGTAAACTTTACAAATCGGTTCTTGCATTTCCTTAACCTCTAGGCCAGTGTACTTACTCCCTTATCTAATTATGTATGGATTAATGAGGATGGCACATGTATGCTTTTCTGAAATACGGAGCAACCACTTTGTTTTAAATTCATGGGACAGTTAAGTATGCTTTGTGGTTGTACGCACAATACGCCACCTTGTTTCTGTGTATGTCAACATTGATTGCCTCTCAACAGAACTTTCCACACTTGTTCACTATGCTGCATACTGGTTTGCACAATGTTCACTGCAATGTCACCTCAGGAAGCACTGGTAAAAGGAAGCGGCCTGCCCACTGTCACTGCAGAACAAAAGCGTGCACTTTAGTACAGTGATGCGCACCATATCCGCTTTGAAGCCACTGAGTGGTATTTGTATTTCGATTTTCGTAATGGTGTGAAAAACATGACGAAAAAAAATCAGAAAAGAAATCAGTATTATTGCGTCGTCATTTTTCTGTGATATTGTAAACACCTGCAGTTAACACTGATCTTCCATATTAGTAAAGGTTGGGAACATTGTAATTTCCTCATGCATAGATGCATTCATATCTGATGGCAACATGCTAAAATATGCTGATTTTTCAGGCATGCATAATACACACATACACATACACCTTTTCTTTAATGAGAGACAGTGGCGTGTTTGATGTAATTTGACCACACATACTATGATGTGGATAGAGTTGAAGTGCGGCGGGAGTGAACAGGGACACAAGAAGAATGATATACAGGTAATGCTGGATTTCCCACAGCTGAAGAACCAAGCTGGGCAAAAATGATCTGGTTTGGTTTGGTTTATGGGGCTTAACGTCCCAAAGCGACTAAGGCTATGAGAGACGCCGTAGTGGAGGGCTCCGGAAATTTCGACCACCTGGGGTTCTTTAACGTGCTATGACAGAGCATTGTTAAAGGCTGTGAACAAGCAGTCCACATCAGCAGCAGCAGATGCCCTCTCTACAGATGCAACAGCCAATCTTGCCAAGGTCACCTTGACGTCAGAAGCAGTAGCATGGACTAAGCCTCGGTACTATTCCCTTTTATCTAAGAGCACACAGAGGCATCTGCTCTACGTCACCTCTTGTGTAGGACAGTCCAGCATACACTGTTCGTGATATCGCTTTGGACAGTTGGCAGTATCAGTGAGGTGTTTGTTGCGGGTTGTCTCTTTTTGTTTCATGTTAACTATGCGTATCTATTCCTACAACAAATATTTTTGTTTGCATTGAATTGGCATCTCAGCCAACAACCAATGTTCAGTTTTGGTTTTTGGCTGTCAGAACATGTTATCACCGAACACTATAGTCAGATTCAATATAAGTCTACAGTGAAGCTCTGCCATCTGGACTGCCGCACAGAATTCTTCCGCGCCAAAAAAAGTAGTCCGCTGTTAAATCTTTTATTGTATACTACCATAAGAAGCTTATTACAAGAAAAAATGATAAGGTCTAGAATTCTGATACCTGGATAGATTAATAAAGTCAAACATCGAACAACTTATTTTGTTTACTGTTATTGGTTAGTGGAGTAATACAGGATGTCTCGGGCCATGACCGAGTGCTAACAACTGCTGTTTCTTTTAAGTTTTATCCTACTATACATGAGGTACGCGGTATGTGAACCAGAATCATAAAATTTCAGTCACAGCAATTTCATCTTGCTCAGATGTTTGATGTGTGCTCCACAAGGTCACCATCCTCAAATCCAGCAAACCATTGTCATGAAATACACCATTATTTTTTTACTTGCAGTTATGTTGTAGGTAGGCAGCCAACATCTGTGTTAAAGTACTCCACTCAGGATGTCGGTTTGCTTCTGCAAACAATGGAAACTCACTAAAAGCATGTGTTTGATTGCACAGACGGTTACCAGTTGAAAATAATAACAGTCATATTCACCCGACATCACTGCTATCATTCAGCAGCACAGAGAACCCTATGCAACAATTTTGTGGAAACAAACGACAGAGTGCAGGAACCACTGTGTATATGCATGTATGGAGTGCATGCTGCACGTACTGTTTCTGACTTCAGAATGCTGGCCTTTTACAGTTACCACCCAGCAGCTATTGCCCCATTTCCATCACTATGCAAGATCAATGCTCAAATGCATGTGCGGTAATTAGTATCCAACTGTACAGCACTGCATACAAGAATTCCCAGTAGGTGTTAGCAGTTCACCCATGATGGCTATCATTAATCCTGCTTTTCAATTATAACCTCAGGAATGCCTTCAGGTACTTTCCCTGGGACTTTTCACACCTCTGTCCCATTATGGGGACAGTGCTTCTAATTAGCCCCCTCAGTTCATCCATCAATAACTGTTCCCTCTTGAGGCTGTTCACTGGTACATGTTCCTCCATAATGTCATTTTCCACCCGTCTTAGTTGTTTTTTGGGCTTCTCCCAATAAATGCAGACTTCATAATCTCTTTTGTCAGTTAATTTGTTATACTTTGTCATTGTATGACCGTCGCAGCATTCCTTTCTGAAAATTTGACATCCTTAATTTTAAATACCCCTAGTATGCGGTCTTGACATTGCGCGCATCCATCCCGGCATCCGTGGGATTGGTACGCGTTACAGATTCCGCAAATATGTGCTTCCGAATTCGCTCACGCGGAAATGTACAGGTCACAGCCTGCCTTAATTTCGAGTGCTACCATACTGTACATGCGCCCGTTCGCCCTCCATCACGTGCCCCAGTAGTACGGAAGCTCTTTCGCAGCGGCTCAATGCGCGGGCACAGCGGGGAATCAAGGCATCAACCCAGGAGACGATTCACTTTGAAACCGGTTCGCATCTCCGTGGTTCGCCGCGTGGCGTCACCTTTGCGTGTGCAAAGTTCTTCGTCCTGTTGCCGGCTGAACTTCGGCATAGCCATTTCAGCCTAGGTGCCGGTCGCCGAGGAGCAAAAAAAGACCACGTTTTCGCACCGTCTAGGTTGCCAACAGGAGCATGCTATTGGACAGACGGCAATCCCGGGCGCGCCAATCGGAACGCTTTAAACCATCCGCCTCGTCCGCCAGCTCCAAAATGATCGTACAACACCCATTCCGCCCCACGCCCGAGCGAAGGCCGAAAGCGAGCGGTTCGCTCGCTGGCGGATCCGCCCAAAAACGATCGTACAACGGCCTTTAGCCAGAGTGCACAGGCACTGACCGAACGAAAACACACAGCTGCTGCTGCTGCACTCCGCCTATGTCGCCGTCGTTTGCTGCATGTTCGCAACGGAGAGAACGACGGCGCTCCTCGCCGCGCCGCATCGTCGTGCTCTTTTTCGCGCACACGGAACTCTCTATGAATGGACGTGGATGCTTGAAAATCCAAAACAAGCGCGTTTGAGCTCCGTTTTGATTTTGTGACGCGCCGAAACAGTCGCCAGCATCGGAATGCATGTCCTCGAGTGCGCCGAAGGTAGCGGCTACACGGTAGAAGGAACTTTTCGCTGCTCTTTCAATGGACGAGAAGAAAGAAGCATGCAGCTACTCCGTGCGCTCCGTGCTCTGGAAACACAGCTTGTTTCCGTGCGCGTCTCTTCGCCGCGCTGGCTGCAGAATGGCACACAGCAGCATGCCGGCATCGCGACTATAACTTGGTGCAGAGAGCCAATGTCAAGGAACATGGCTAGGACACAAAAACAAGAAAATTGCGCTTGTTATGGCTTCGCCGGGCGCCGTACTTTTCATTCTGGCCCGAGCGCATACCGGCAGGCGTATGCCCAAGTAATGGCGGAGGCACCGCGGTTTGCGCACCACACACCAGATGGCGATGAATTTTCTAAAGGGTCTATTGGAGATCGTCTTCCAAACAGTCCACCCAAAAAAAAAATTTTCGTGAAAAAATTTCTTGCGCGCGTAACGAAGCGAGAAAAAGTCACCATGTAGGCAGCTTCACACTGTAACACAGCGTCTGTGAGCACCTGTGACGTAGCTCGCTCCGCCCTGAACTTTGTGTCAATGCGTCTTTGTTCCAGCGCGGCATTCCGTGAGGCAGCGGAGCGAAGCGAGATAAGCAGCGGTAGCGCAGGCCGCCCGTCCGGGACGCGTGACGCAAAGCGCAGGGCGATGTGAATACGTCAGAGACGCTCCCGCCGCTGTGTTACGGTGTGAAGATGCCTACCAGGGTGACTTTTTCGCGCCTCGTAACGTGCGTGAAAAGTTTTAATGGAAATTGTTTTTTCTCGGTTGGACTGTTTAGAGGTGATCTCCCATTCTGCGAATACAACATATCCCCTGGAACAAAAATTACAAAAGTTAATTAACATATTTAGTTAATCAGTGTACCAATTAAAACAGTTTTCCTCTTGCCTTGCGCCCGCCGTAGCCTCCAGTATAGCCCCAGTGCTAAAATAAATCTAAAGCAATTTACCTTTTTTAAAAAATTTTTGACCTTATAAAAAAAAACACCCGGTATATAACGCAAGCAATGTATGAAGCTTGTCGGAGCATTTGTTGTTTGCTGAGGCACTTGCGTCATGATTTGCAGTGTAGGTATCTTTGCCGTTCCCATGCCATCACCTGACCTTATAATCTCATGCACATTGTGATTGATGATAACTGCGCTTGTACAATTTGTTCTGCACTTGAAGCATTTACCCATCTTATTCTGTTAAGCCGACCAGTAGACATTTTTTAATCCGAAGTGGATATATTTTTAATGTATTTACTGTATATTTTTAGTATATTTGTAATGAGATCTAATGTATTTGTTGCATATTTTTAGTATATTTTCAATGCATTATAAATATGCTAAGCGGGCAAAAATGTACTTTTCACGCATTTTAAAGAACGTTCAAAATATTATTTGTATTATACTTAGAAAGCATTCGTATTGCAGTTTAAGCATAGGGACAGAAAAAGGCGAAATAAATATGAAATCAATACAATATGTTTGAAATGCATTTTAAGCACATCCTCTTTTTCGCTAAGGGTAAACACTCTGGATAAGCGCGGGAAACGGCCACGTGCTAGCACTGATAGTGGCTAAACACTCTGGACAGGCGAGGAAGCGCGGGAAACGGCCAAGTGCTATCACTGATACTGGCTAAACACTCTGGACAAGCGCGGGAAACCTCCACGTGCTGGCGCTAATGCTGGCTAAGCACTCTGGACAGGCGCGGAAGCGCGGGAAACGGTCACGTGCTAGCACTGATACAGGCTAAACACTCTGGACAAGCGCGGGAAATCTCCACGTGCTAGCGCTTATACTGGGTAAACAGTCTGGACAGGCGCGGAAGCGCGGGAAACGGCCACGCGCTAGCACTGATACTGGCTAAACACACTGGACAGGCGCGGAAGTGCTGGAAACGGCCACGTGCTAGCACTGATACTGGCCAAACACATTGGGTAGGGGCGAAAACGCGGGGGACGGCCACGTGCTAGCACAATCACAGGCTAAACACTCAGAAAGGGAGCGGGGGGCGCCCACGTGTAGCACAATACTGGCTAAACACTCTAGAAGGGCGCGACAGCGCGGAGAATGGCCACGTGTTTTTAGTAAGTGTCCGTGGGCGTCGGGAAGCAAATCAGTCGTTCACCGAACTGTCAATGAGGCTCAAGGGCAGCTGGGAGGTTGCAGCGGGAGGGCCGGTGTCCTGGCTACTGCAGTGCAGCGGTCGGCTCCAACTTGATGGTCGATGGGGTGTCACCAAGGCAGGAGGAGTGCCGAGTGGCAGGGCGCGCACAAAACCCGCGGTAAAGTAGCGATCGCGGTAGCGATTCTGGCCGCGGGGCGCGCATGTCAGGGCGCGCACAACACGCACTGCGATCCAGCGGTCGCGAGAAGGCCGTTGAGGGGAGGGCCGGCATACGGCGCAGGCGAGCGCACGCGCGCGTGCTCGGTGAATTGAGCGGCGTACTGGAACGGCCATGCCGACGGCTGCGGGCGACTCACACGAGGCGGTAGGGCGAAGGGCGGCGCTGGTCGGGTGTTCTCCACTCGTCGCATTTCCTCGGCCCTGTGCGACGCTTGTAGGACGGGCGGGTTGGGGCAAGAGGGCGGCGGTCCAGCGCAGCTGGCTGAGGGCGATAGGGGCTTGGGTCCCGTCGTAGAGGCGCAGGACGGCGCACTGCTGCGGCGCAAGTCATGGCTGGGGGCTCCATAGGCTGCGTGGTGGTCGTCGTCACACCCAAGGACTGTTGGACTTCGCCCCGTATGACGTCAGTGAGTGATGTAAGCTGCGGCTCCGTTCCCGTTGGCAGCCAATGACGGAGCTCTTCGCGCACAACTTGACGTGTAACCTGCCGCAGGTCATTGTTGTTAGCGGTGTCCAGGAAGCTTGCCGAGAAAACGCGCTGCTGGCGGTCATACTGGCGGGCTGGGGCATCAAGAGTTTTTTTTTCCATCGCGGATGCCCTTCTGCGAATTCCGCGACGGTTTTCGGTGGGTTGCGGACGAGGCCGGCAAAGAGTTGCTCTTTAACTCCTCGCATAAGCAACTTCACCTTCTCTTCTTCCTTCATGTTCTTGTTGGCACGCCGGAAGAGACGCTTCATCTCCTCAGTATACACTGCAACGGTCTCGTTTGGATGTTGTATGCGAGACTGTAGCAGCTGCTGGGCTCTCTCCTTTCGCACGACGTTTGTGAAGGTCTTCAGAAGCTGCTGCTTGAAGGTTTCTCAGTTCGTGAGACTAGCTTCCTCATTTTCAAACAAGATTCGTGCTGGTCCGTGCGAAGAAGATGTACCTTAATTTCGTGGCATCGTCCCATTGGTTAAAAATAGCCACACGGTGGAACTGTTCTAGTCATTCTTCGGGATCGGCGCCAGGCGAAGCGTCGAAGGTTGGTGGCACCCGGGGCTGCTGAAGAATGACTGGGGTCGTCGTCTGGGGCAAGCTCATGGTGGACGCTGCTACTGGTTTTCGCTTCCGGGTAGGGTCCGGCAGAATCCCGAACTCGGGTGCGTCCCCCAGCTGACGTCGGCTTGCGCGGTGGACTGGACTCAGGTCCTGCGGGAATGACTCAGAGGGCTGGCGTCACGGCTTGTAGGGGGTGTCCGGAACATGGAAGGGTACCGCGCACCTCCACCAGATGTCACGTTGTAGTGACGGCAGTCCAGCATTTAGGAAGACAGCAACAAAACTTTGAAACGAGGCTCTTTATTTGGGCTGACTTGCGCCCGCAAAAGAACTGAATCACTCGGCGGCGGCGTAAGCAACAAACGTGCTCGTCAGTCGTCGAACTACGAATGCCCGCTGCTCGCGGCATCGTTCAATTTAAAGCCGGCAAGGAAACTTCGAGATAGCAGGTCGAGATCAACTAGAGTTATCTGGAAACACGATGATGTAGCTCTTCATGGCTGTGATCAATCGAGATTAGTCCGGTCGCTTCTCGCTTCACGAACAAAAATGATAACACCCCTTTCCTGCGGCCTTGCGCGAACGAACGGACACTACAATGGTACGTGGCAATATGCACCCGCCCCTACAATTATAGGGTGCAGGATGGGTGCACCTGTAACGGAAGCTCCTACGTCGTCGGATGCGAGAGTAAATTAGTCAGTGTGTTCCCTTTAAAGGTGTGAAATGTTTTACAGTGTAGCTTTATAAAATAGTTAACTCACAAATCAGCGCTGAAAATCCTATCTGCCAGCAAGAATAAACCAGGCCGTTAGGTCATTACCTAAATTCTGCTTTCTAGCCTGAACTTCAGCTAACTAGCCTAAATCAAACAAACCTTACTTTCAGAATATTAAAGGAAATAACTCATATTTTTAACGCAGTCACGTTGCTACCACAGTTGTCAGTCCGTCCGGTCGAGGTCACCACGTGTATTTGTGGTCGAACACCGCACCTACTGGCAAACTGTAAAACAAGGATGAGAATGCTGAACAGCACAATTAAAAGGGCTCAGGCTCATTGGTTTAATGCTCCAATATTAACTCATTTTCGGTCAAGTTAACATTCCGCCATACGACCGATGAGGTTGAGGTTGACGTTGCTGCTCACACCAAGAAAACTGAATGGATACCAATTTTTAGCGGGCTCGCAACCCTATAAAGTTTTTTAAACACAGCACAGGCTCAGTTCTGGCTGGCGGTTTTATGGTTATTGTATTCTTTTTGTGAGTTTCAGCGGCGCACTATCATTCTACAACGAACATTAAATGTAAAAAAAAATTACGGAAGGCTGTTAAGCCTAATCACGTTCTTTGAATGCGAAATAATTGTTTTGTAGCTAAAGCTACATGGCCACGAAGTTGCGATTTCGCTGTGGCGGTTCTCCGAGGAGGCACACAGACTGACCTTGAGCCGTTTTCTAGCAACCGCCGCAGCTGGCGGACACCGCGCGTTCGCCGCCGCTGCTGTTTGGTATTGGTGTCTTCGACTGGTCGCTCCCACGATCCGGTTCGGATTTGCCAAAGTGAGAGCCGCTCTAGCTCCGAGCGCATGGCGAGACCGGTCAAGCCGAATGGTCAACAAGTTTTCAGAGCGAAAGCACAGGAAGCAGAAAAAGGACGTAACTTCCGGAACCGCCACACCGCAGTGGCGCCGCCGCTGCCGCTGGTGTCAACGACAGCAACGACGGCGGAAGTGGCTCTGTCACGTGAACACATCTCGGGGCCGCTCCGACTTTTTTCTCGGAGCGCCTCAGAGCGCTCTGAGCTGGAGGCGGGCGCTCTGAGAGAACCAGCCGAATGCAGTCAGAGCGCTTGATTTCGACCAGCCGAACGTGCGGCTGCATCTCAGAGCTCTCTAGAGCGATCTGAAACGACTAGTCGTAGACATCTTATGACGTCAAACCGCTTGCCGCGTCCTTGCGCTCGCCTCCGGTCTCTTCCCCAGCTGTGTCGTATGCCTGATAACAAGTTTTTGCAACGTATATCCTGGCATAGCTGAGCTAAGCCACTGCAAATTTTTAATTTTCTTTTTATTATTCTTTATTTATTCTTATTATTTAATTCTTATTTCTATTGATATATTGATTGTTATAGTGAAATCTTACGTTGTATGAGGAAATCACGTTCATAAAAGCTTTCCCGCTCAAATATGCTTTTGTCCAGAATTTCTGGGTATGTTTTGGTGGTCTTTGTTATTAACCAATAAATAACAGCTAGAAAATAATTTGGCAACTCCGCTTTTTGCGTTAGCTTTTAGGTTGCATACTAACGTGTTCTAGAACCCCAAACGCCGTTTACGAACCGATTAGGTGAGCCGGCAGGAGGAATAGAAATTTCTGGTACTGCGGCGCTGAAAGAACGCAATTACGCCTCAGTGGCAGTAGTCATGCAGCGGTTAAAACTTTGTAATAACTACCGAACCAGAAAATGCGTCCGAACTCTGTAACTCCACCAGCAACGACATGCGAACGCGCGCGAACGCAATAAGCCACCAAAAACGATATACTTAACGCAGAGGAAAAAACATGGCCAAGACTGCTTTCTCTGACACTCTTGGGAGCAACAACCTGTTCAATTTATATGCAGAGAATGCGGGATCACCCGTCGCCCGTCTTTAAATTTTCTAAAAAGTTTCCACCAAGCCTTTCATGCTGGAACCTCATATCAGCGACCATACCTATTGGCAATACTTGACAAAGGAGGTAATCCTATATATATTCATCACTTGAGCGGTTGTGCGATTTCTTATCAAAAGTTAATCAAGAATGAAGTTCAGTGAACTTCAGACAGCTGGAAACAGCTGACTTTGGGATGTGGCAGAAATTTATACCATGATTTCGATTTTAACATCTAAGGCGCTTGCGTACCTGTGTGTTTTTAATGCCAAGGCGTTATGTAGCCCATTAACACAAAATCCAGCGTCCACCGCCGTCCAGGCAGGAATTTCTTTAGTGACGTCATCATGGTCTCGCATCATTTCAGCAATAGACTATAAGGTAGTGAGCATGATAAGAAAATATAAATAAGATAACAGGGAACAAACGCGGGTTAAGGACATCCTAGTCGAAATCAAGAAGAAGAAATTGGCTTTTGCAGGGCATGTAATGCGAAGGCAAGATAACCGCTGTACAAAAAGTACAGCATTGCGTTTTTTCATTCAGTACCCATCGACGATAGGTGTATATCGAGGAAGGGCCAACATTTACCCTAATATTTTCAATAAATGGGAAAATCAAAGCGCTTTCTACGCTTCTGTCTCGGAAGTACGAAATGCGAAGGTGCTGCTGTTGCGTCTCTATAATTATAGGTGAAAAATCCATGCATGCGAAACGGAGTCTTTTCATGCTGCACTCGTGTATAGAAATCGAAAGTCGCAAGTTTCCTTCTTCAGTTTAATATCCAGAGTAAAGACAACTGGTGCGTATCACCTAATGAGGCATGGCGCTGATTCCAATCAAGACTTCCCAACATACTGCGAGTGCATTGCATATGAATAGTTTAAGCAGCCGATGCATATTTCAACACGTCCCACCAAGGAGCGATTTCCTGGAATTAAATTATAGGTGCCCTTTACTAGAAAATATGAGAGTTTGAGAACAAAGCAAACCAAAAAATGAGACCTTGTATAAGCGAAAGGGCAATTTAAGGTTCGGAAAATTTTCCTATATTTGAAAAGCCCTGCTATGATCAACAATAAGCTCTATTATTTTTTCCCGCTCCTTTACATTACATATGGTATGAAATATCAATTCGCTTGAGCGCCATGCTAAAGCTATGTTGTGAAATATTCAATTCAGTTTTTGTTGTTTTGAATGTTAGTTGATCGCTTACTTTATATGCCAGCCTGAAAAGGGGTTAGTGGGTTGCTTTGGTACAAGCAATGCTAAAAATTGGGCTTTCAGCTATAAATTATAGGTATATAATGATTTCACTTTCAGTTGACAACAGGGTGTCCCTTGCAACTTAACGAGAAGCTTGCGGCCTGTGACGTGCAACGTTTACACTGCATTAACAAATATCAACCATCGGTGCGCAGTGTTGTCCAGAAGTGCAGATTGCCTTAATGTCTATAAAAAATTAAGGCGACAGAACGCAGTACACTATGCACACACAATATGTAATGTGTGTCACTGCAATCTCTTAATTCAGATTTTTTCGTTTAGCGCAAAAGTAAACAAATGATTAGGCCTTGTTCAGTATGAGCATTACGAAACGCCCATTACTCAGTACTCACTAGTTAGAATGTCACTTGTGAGTTTCGTCTTCACACAGTGACATGCTGCAGACCTTCTATGTGCGAGTAAAGTCAACTTTATTTGCAACGGGCTTAGGATAAACGACGCTACCCAGATACTGAACTCTATTTTTGTACACCAGGCATAGCAAATTCACTTTTGTACATAGGCAGGGCTGTACTGCCTAACCCTAAATTACCGTGCACTGATAAAATAAACATCGCCTCCATTCAGCCACGAGGACTGGGTCCACAACGAGGCGAGGTACTTTTCTGCTTTCGCTCTGTGGTGTTTCTCATGTTATCCGGTCAAGTTATAATTTAGTTGCTTGGTGCAATCAAAGGGCAAATGTCGTCGGCCCTTAGTTTCAGGTCAGTTTGTTCAACCCTTATACGTAAATTGCTAATTCGCTGCATAAAAGCACAGATGTACTCTCCACCACTCACCAGCACTGAAAAATGACAAGAGGCCTGCATATTTCCGGATCAACGATCGCTCCGCTTCCGAAGCGGCACAGCTGTGATCGAGTCGCGTGCCCCAATTTTGACGGGTGGCGTTTCGCAGTTTGGGCTTTGTGCGGGCCTGTTTCGTGGCAAGTTGTTTTGTGTTCACCTGAGGTTTGTTTGTCAGGTAAGATATTTGAGCCCAGTTTGGCATGAGCTGCAGTTATAACTTCGCGGGTACTCTAGAAAGGAACATAAGGCTTTATTACACTGGGTTTCGTTTTTCTATCATAATAATTGCTCAGGGGAAAATCTACATTCAGTACCCTTATCGTTAGTTTTTATCTTGGTCTTTTATTGATTGCATATCATTGTGAATATCTTTTCGTTGCGGCTCTTTAGACCTTAGGGTCTTTATTTAGTATAACAATGTTACAGAGAAGTCTTCATCTTTCTGATTGAGGAACCGAGCTACCATGTGCCCTGGGCCGCAGCCCTCCAGCCATTACTTTTGCCAGTATATGAGTGGTGCCCGAAAGTTCTTAATAACAGAGTACAAGAGAAAGAAGCACAGAGCATTAAGATCTGCAAAACCCATAATAGTGCATACTCACTCACGGCACTCACGCCTGGCTGAAAATTGCTTATCTCTGTGTTCTTTATATCAACATAATACACATTTCAGCCTGCCAGGGGCGCTGGGGTTGAGAGCTGCATGTTAATATTTCCTTAGTGCAAAATCTTTCTAACTTTGCACCTACGTCGAAAGCGACAACCGCGAAAGAAACCTAATCTGCGGATTCATAATAAACGCAGGTTTTCTGAACGTCTTTCCGCCCGCGCAAGGTTCCTCGTTTTATCGTGCTGCTATGAAACGGTTAGTACAATGTCAGCGTAGAGGTAGTGACTCCGGGCTTCTACCATACCTGTAGTCTTCCTTATTGCTGTTGTATTTTTATTAGATGTCCTTGGAAAACATTTTGGGAAAAGTTCCACTAATACGCATTTTATGAACTCTTTTACCTGATTATTAATTTTCTTCCGATTATGTAGAATTCCAACAAGCAAGTAAGGAGTCTCAGCTGTTAAGGACAGCAGAGAATGTAGCGTAACTGCTCTTTTTTACATATTCTTAATAAAACATCCCTGTGCGAAATTGCGAGCAGCTTTTGCAGCAAGACATTCGGAATCCGGATAGAAGTTGTTAAGAGCAAAATTACCGCAATCATTAAAAGCTGCCAGCCTACAAGTGATACCCAAAGTTAGGGCAATACATTATTGTTTGCGTACCCAGAGAACATGTTATCGCAGCGCTGCCCTTTTTATTTCGCTTTACATGGTAGTATGACATCAAAGAATTAAATTTTTTAGCTCAAGAGAAGCCGAAATCTGCCCTACTCTTTTAAAAATCACAACTTATTTCTTATTTGCATGCTTCTGCGTCAAGCTCAGTACATAACAATGGGGTCTTTGAGTGATCAGCGATATTCCGTGCTTGATTTACGAACCTGTAATGCAGATAACTAGGCTCTCACTAACGCCCTCAACAAGTTACACACTGAGTAAAATGCTTTCTATATTCGCCAAAAGAAGTGGTTTACCTACTGAATCAAACAGTACTTAATGTTACCTGAAAATGTCAATTTTGTAAAAATTTGTTCTGCATATTAGGATGTCTTCCTGCGCGGTAAGCCGTGCAATGTAGTATGGTTAAGTTGCTCTATTTTTTAACTCTCTAAATTACTCTAACAAAAAAATTACCCTAACAGTCACGGCCAATCCTATGGCCTATCGACTCGTATTTTTTTAGGGGACGCTGATTTGCGCCGTCGGGGTAAAGTAACGCTAAGAACCTGAGCGGAAATGTATACATAAGAATATATGTTGCACAAAGGAAGAGAAGAACTGAATAATATGTCAGTATTTAGTACATACAATTAATCTGTGTTTGCCTTTATTACGGCAACCGTTCTTCCTTTGATTAATATTTTTTTTCGACATCGTCTAAATCCTTTGTTTTCGCGGCTTCGCAACCTGTTGTTCTAAGAATGCTGAATGTTCTTTAAAACTATTTTTTCTTTAAAAAATTGTTACTAGAAAGAAGCCGCATAAGACACTTGAAGCCAAAATACGCACACTAATGCAAGCTTTGAATTAACCTTATTTTTTAGCCGCGGATAAAAAAGAACAGCCCCGTCCAAAAGTTGTAAAACATCATACTTTCAAAATAAACTTTTTTGGACTTCATTAGAAAATCACAAATTCACGTTCTTTAATCTCATGTGCCATTTCTCTCCCATTGTCACACAGCCTTCATTGTAGTGTTATTCAGCAATGTCGAAGTAATTTAAAGTTGTCTGGCATGTTCTTTCCTTCACCGTTCCAGTATTACCAGTGACAAGGAGGGTGCAGATGAACTGTGCGATGAATTCTGAAAAAAAAAAACAATCTTCGCTTTTGGAGAGATTAGAGTGCTTGAATGTATTTTGCTTTTGAACACTTTTTATTGGGTCTGAGATTTTTCGAAGCTTCAGGATTGGACAAGACAAAAAGTGTTAGACAGGATTGTTTTGTCATCACCATCTATTTTCCTTCTCCGCTGAAGCTTTCGCCAAGTACTTTCATCGTGGGCTCTTTTTTCCTTAGCAGATAGCGCGTATCACATGGATGGTAATAGCGCGCAAACATTTCTTTCAAGAAGCAAAGTGTATGCATCATTGGAAGCCTAGTTAGGAAGCCGCTTTTGCTCTCAAGTAGGACGAAGTCACGTGTTTTTGTCTGCCGATGTCCGTCCTCTATAAACAGTTGTTTTATGAGTTTTCTCCTTCGGAATACACTGACTGTTACGCTTCCACCTCTCACTTTATTCGCAGAAATAACGCCTCATCTGCTGCAAATCTGACTGAGCACCGTGCATGGTCGCAGCAGCATGTTGCGGGAACCGTACAAGCAATGCAAGGTTATATATCTGTTCGCTGTGTGCGTGCTGCAGTGTGAGTTTACACAATTGCGCTTCCTTGTCATTTCTCTTTGTTCTGAGATAGCGATCGTTACATACACACCCGTTAGATCAGTAAGATGAGAATGGAGGCACGAGCTTCACATTTGAATTCTACTTAGGTAGTTAGTTTGCTTACTTTCAGAAAGGCAACTTTTGCCATGTTCATTGAGAAGTATTCGGCGCAGCAATGACGCGATTTCTTCTGCTCAATCTGGCCGCTAGTGTGGTTCAATCCTTGTCGTCAATTCAGCACGGTCATAACTGAGCAGCTCTTTGCAAACATAGATGGAAGTTAAAAGCTGCTGACACTGTATCAATGTGGTTATCAAGCTTGCATTCGTTTACAGCACATCGGTACTGTTTTAAAAAAATGCCGAATAACGACGCTCTCACAGAGGGGGCATACTGAAGGGCGATGAATAGCTCGCAGTCGCTGTGTCACTTCAATTTGCGAGGGGAAGTAATTACTCATCAAATGCTGTATACTGTTTGTGTTAAGCGGCAAGATGGTTACAAAGGAACGCGTAAAAGGCCTTCACGAAGTGCTTAGAAGTTGATGTATAATTTGTGCAAAAGGCAAAGTATCTAAAAAATATCGCGGTGGAGTGCTAATTGTTGAATGAAGAATTGTTGAATGTTTATTTCTTCCTAGCAACACTGAGCCGACATTTACACTGTGACTTTACGAAACGTGCTGCCCAGTTTCAGGTAACAGATAATAAGCAGATACGTTTCGTCCGTATGCAACTCGATAGATGTTTTGTCGTTTCACATTTACCGTTGACCCAAGCCATCCTTGGCTATAAGGCGACAGCGAATCAATGAATGATCGTTCGTCGGGAAGTGTAAATTACAACAACTTGACAGTAGGGCTATAGTGTGACGTGGTAACACATGACTGCACTATGGGGCAATAATAACAAGTCTCAGGGTATTCACGGATGTACTGTAACACGGTACGTTCCCAGTTTCCGCATAGTGACGGAAATTAGCCCCTTCTGATGAAAAATGTTCGTCCTTCAGCGGAAGCACCGTCCCCTCTGTAATCTCGCAACGTCACGTGCAGGCAGTGGTGGTCTGCTAGGGACTTATTCTTAGCTATAAGTTGACATACTTTCATACAACACCTGGATTATACCGTCTTCGTGAAGTAACACAACAAATGTGATTTTCGCTTTACCTTCACGATACCAGAAATTTAAGCGTATTTTGTGTATTTTTTTAGGTTGTAAAAGGATTCCATTCAGTACAGCCTCTTCACATTAAGCTTCGTGAGACTGAGAGTTGATTTTGGTACCTCGGGCTGACCTACGAAAAAAGGAAACGCAGGTCTTGTTTTGAGCTTAAACCTATTTATCATCGCATTTTCATAAACCACAAAATATCTAGCCCAGCGTAACGCTCACAGAAAAAGAGGGGGGGGAGGGGATTGGGCTGTCAAAGGTGAACATCCTTGCTTTATTTCAGAACATGTGTTTTCAGTACGCTTTCCAGCCACTCCACTGCTTCATGACTAGCTGAAATTCGTTCTGGGGAGCCTGCTGATTGCTAAGGCAAAATAAAATGTGCGCCTATATCGTGCATTCTATTTAGAACGTGTGGCGCTTTTAGGGCAAGCAACGTGAATGTAGATGAAGATTTCGTATTTCAGGTCCATTTCTTTATTTGCTCCCCATTCTGGCTTTATATGTCTCGATAGCGTCTTTGTTATGTAACTTGCTTTTAGGCTTACTTTTATAACATCATCCATCCGCAAAAGGACACTTTTGTATACATTTCAAAGGATGACATTGTCATAAGTCGAAGCATTTTGTTGTTCATGCTGCGTATACGCATTGTCACGCACGCGCAATGAGTCAGATTTCGTGGATTCAGTCAGGACCATTTGAGTGAGCTACAATTATTGCGCACGGTCACAAGAACCTGTGCCACTTTTATGTGCCACAACAGTGATCTGCCATCGAATCCACGCACAGCCGCTTGGAGATGAACGCGATCGTGTGTTTAGCTTGGCCGACATCCAGCGAGTGGCGGAGGAGAAGCTCGACAGTGGCGCCAAAGCCTACATCGGCAGCGGTGCAGAGAGAGAACAGACTCTGAGAGAAAACACGGCAGCGTTCATGAGGTGAGCTTTCAGGTTTCTAAAAGTGATAACTATAAAATGGAACTGCAGTCGAAAGGCTGTAGTGGCTCCGTCACATGCGGATAACCCAAACGAGGGAGCCGGATTTGTGACGTCACGTAAAAGTCACGGGCAGTAGTGTGCATATGCGAAAAAAAAAATGAATTCAACCGCTTCAGCATCTCCCCCGCCGCGGTGTCTCAGTGGTTACGGCGCTCGGCTGCTGACCCGAAAGAACGCGGGTTCGATCCCGGCCGCGGCGGCTGAATTTCGATGGAGGCGAAATTCTAGAGGCCCGTGTGCTGTGCGACGTCAGGGCACGTTAAAGAGCCCCAGGTGGTCGAAATTTCCGGAGCCCTTCACTAGGGCGTCTCTCATAGCCTGAGTTTCTTTGGGACGTTACACCCCAATAAACCAAACCAAACCAAACTTCAGCATCTGTCAGCTACAAAAGGCAGCTTACTACGTTTAGAAATAAGAAAACAGCCTTCAACAGTCGCAATTATATGACACCACTAAAATTTGGAGGCAATTCCTCTTAATACAGAGTCGAGGAATCAGGCCAAGGTGTCAGTAAGAAAAAACAACAATGATTTTGGTGTATTGAGAGGCTGCATTCAGACGCAGATTCCGAACTATAGACTCTGGTACTCAGATAAACCAGGTACTCACATATACCTTTCCTTTATTGATTTCAATCTCTCTGCCTCTCTCTCACATATAAACATAGCATTCATGCTGCACAAGTCCAACGGCTTGTCCCGCGTAAATGAGCCATATACTCAGCTGAGTTGAAATTAAAGAGACTAGATCGAATATTAGTTCATTCCTACTAAGCTCCAGGCAGGCAATAAAAATTATTGTGAATATATGTGTTTTAAATGCAACCTTTTTAATTTTTTTTTTTGTGGTTGGTTGAGTGGGCTATCCCATACGTTCTGGATTTTAAAACGTGTCTCTATTTGGTGACATATCACGCTAAAGAGACGGCGTGAATGTACTACTGTCGACAGTCAGTACCGGGATATCACTTTAATAAACCTAGCCTTTGCCGCAGCCTCTAGGAATCATTCGTCTGTTTCCTACCCTTACTGCGCAGGCCTGAGACGTGTGTTCCACCGCCTGTTCATTACGTCCGGGCTTGACGACTAATCCTGTTTTTGTTTCTCCGTAGCTCAAAGTGCCCGTAGCCCATGCTCTACCTCCCTCTGTTACCCTTCACAGAATGCGGTTCCGAGCCCGGATTCTTGTGGACGTGTCTAAGATTAACACCGCCACCACAGTGTTAGGCCAGAAGATCTCGTTTCCGATCGGCTTCTCGCCTACGGCTGCACACATGATAGCCGACCCAGTCGGAGAAATCGGCACTGCCCAAGGTAAGCACAGGAGCGCATTAATTTTTAGGACCTAGAGGATTTTTTAGGACTCGGAGTCACTATTTCATGACATTGAAGTTTAAGCTCTAAAACTCGGGAGATGAGCTATCAAAGCATATCTCACGCTGTGCGGGTTCATGAGTTCGTCGCGCCTGTGACCGCGCGTCGTTGTAACGCAGCGACTGCGTTGAACGTTCAGTCATTTATTTTCTAGAGACACCTTACACTTCTGAAAATGATGACCAATTCGTGGTTAAAAGCTAGTGATAGAGGAAACCACACAGAAACTCTTTGCTATGAGCCGAGCAAGCGTACGTGTTCTCTACGTTTGGTTCCTATGGTGCGCAAAATATGGGGAAATAAGGATGGTCTTCGCACGTACCGTTTTGCTTCTAATTTCTCCCTGGTTCCCACATGATGTACTGTAGTACAGTCGGGGACAAAGGTGAATGGCAGTACTCGTTGTTGGGCTGGTTGGTTTGATTTCATGCTTGCCGGATTAAGAGCACAAATACCAAGCACATGAACAAAAAGGACGACAGCCTTCATTTTTGAAAACGAGGTGGTCCATTAATTAAGAGGTGCCCTATGCGGCCACGTGAGCACGAAATTCTTAAAAGAGAATCATAAAGAGCCTAACCAAATGTCACGTACAGTGAAGCGAGGGCAATAACATGTTTGTCTAAAGAAAGGAAACACAGATTCAGAACAAGGTAAAAAAATTGAGATTAATAACTGAGATTTATTGAGATAAGGTTAGTAGGGACATTCTGTGTCTGTAAAATCACTGGTAACAGTGTAAAAGATTATGCACATTACGTAGATATAAATTTAGGGAACCCAGACCCTACAAGATCTCGCGGCACTTGTCCGGCTGTTGCCGGGTCGGGCCTCTGGTTAGAACAAGAAGAAACCAGTGCACTGAAACCTACTCCTTTTTTGGGCTCAGTGCTTTTGGTGTTCCCTTACTCTATGGTTCAATACTGAAATAACCATGTTCTATACTATGCTTAAGCATGGCGTGATGAATTGCGTAAGATATTGAAGCATGGCTGACATAGTTTTACAGCGTTTAGAAGATAAAGTATACCCGAGTTTTTACTTGTTTTCGGCAGCGGCACGAGACGCCGGCACGGTTATGATCGTGAGCGGTATGAGCACTGTTTCAATCGAGGACATCAGAGCCAGAGTTCCTGACTGCATTCTGTGGCAGCAGACGTACATTTTCCGCAACCGTTCCATAACGGAGTCTCTGGTGAGGAGAGCTGCAGCCCAAGGCTTCGGCGCCATCGTCCTCACTGTGGACTCCCCTGTAGCTGGACAAGCCATCAGCCTGGCCAAGAACAAGTTCCGCCTGCCTCCTGGCCTCAGGTAATCCTATTTCCACGAACGTTCACCTCAGTGCATCAGAATTCAGTGCCAGTGTGCATAGAACTCAAAGATGCTCCCATTTTAGAAATGGCTGCAAAACAGAATGTCAAATCTTCACTGTTCAAGACATTGGTAACAATATTTAACCCAAACACATGATCACGTAGAGTCTTAGCCGAAAGAAATATGGTAACGGGGTTTGCTTCTCAGCGTTATAGCGGAGCGGTTAAAGAGTCCCTAAACGCCAAAGGTGTTGAATGCTGAGTGCAATGGTTCTTCTTGCCTTGCACATATTTTGAGCTTGAGAGGTGCCATCTGTGCTCAACTACACTAGCAAGAAAAAAAACCCCTTTACCTGTTTACTTTTTGCAAAGGCGGTTCGCTGCATTTTGAAAATTAACTGAAATAAAATTTGCTGACTACTAAATGTAGAAAATAGATTTATCCACGTTCAATTTTTTTCTTTACAATTCGCGGGTGCATAACACATTTGCCAGGAAGAATTATTTTCTTTCAGTATGTAGCTTCTTGAAATAGCCTGTAATTTTTTGAAGGTTTTTTCGACTGCAACAATAAAATGGTACATTCGGGGTGAGTTCGCAGCAATGAACTGCAGGGTGTCTACATGAAAGAGTACACTTCAAATACGGACTCTGTCGTAGCCAACATGCATCTTCAGAACGGTAGAGCGTGATACCAAAACTGCGTATAATAATGAACGAAACGATAATAGCTGTTAAGCTGGCATCTCCATATATGTTGTTTTATCTCTAAAGCATTAAGCCTGCCGCTTTTATGTAGACCAAGTAGAGTATGTGCCATACTCCGAGGGAACGCGGCAACTCGTGGCCCCACGCTCCGATGAGTGCCAGCGCCGCGTGGCCACGGAAGCTGTAGCAGGCACAAATAATCATCGAGCTTGCTAGCTGAAGGCAAGTGATGAAAACAGCGCAAAAAGACAGAGATGTGACACTACTACACAGGCACTGAACCAAGGCCTAAAGAGCGAAGGATATTCCGAAAAGCAAGACAGCGACCAGTGGAGGGTACTTGTGGTATCTAAAAGGTACTAAAACGGGCACGACAAGTGGCAGCTACACTTAGGGGAAAACATAAAGAGGGTCATCATCATCATCATCATCATCAGCCTGACTACACCCACTGCAGGGCAAAGGCCTCTCCCATGTCTCTCCAATTAACCCTGTCCTTTGTCAGTTGCCGCCACTGTATCCCTGCAAACTTCTTAATCTCATCCGCCCACCTAACTTTCTGCCGTCCCCTGCTACGCTTGCTTTCTCTTGGAATCCACTCCGTTACCCTTAAGGACCAGCGGTTATCTTGCCTTCGCATTACATGCCCTGCCCAAGCCCATTTCTTCCTCTTGATTTCAACTAAGATGTCGTTAACCCGCGTTTGTTCCCTCACCCACTCCGCCCTCTTCCGATCTCTTAACGTTACACCTATCATTTTCCTTTCCATAGCTCGCTGCGTTGTTCTTAACTTAAGCTGAACCCTCTTTGTTAGCCTCCACGTTTCTGCCCCATAGGTGAGTACCGGTAGGATACAGCTGTTGTATACTTTTCTCTTCAGGGATATTGGTAAGCTACCATTCATGATCTGAGAGAACCTACCATATGCGCTCCACCCCATTCGTTTTCTTCTAGTTATTTCCCTCTCATGATCCGGATCTGCGGTCACTACCTGCCCTAAGTAGACATATTCTCTTACTACTTCCAGCACCTCGCTACCAATTGCGAACTGCTGTTCCCTTGCTAGGCTGTTGAACATTACTTTGGTTTTCTGCATGTTAATTCTTAGCCCCACCGTTCTGCTCTGCCTGTCTAACTGATTGATCATGCTTTGCAGTTCTTGTCCTGAGTGGCTTAGCAAGGCAATGTCATCAGCGAATCGCAAATTACTCAGGTATTCTCCATTAACTCTTATCCCCAACTGTTCCCATTCCAGTCCCCGGAATACCTCCTGTAAGCAGGCAGTGAAGAGCATTGGCGAGATCGTGTCTCCCTGCCTGACCCCTTTCCGTATTGGAATTTTATTGCTGACTTTATGGAGAACTATAGTAGCTGTGCAGTCGTTATAAATATCTTCCAATATTTTCACATAACACTCTTCTACACCCTGATTCCGCAATGCCTGCATGACAGCTGAGGTTTCCACCGAGTCAAATGCTTTCTCGTAATCAATGAAGGCTATATATAAGGGTTGGTTATATTCTGCGCATTTCTCTATCACCTGATTGATAGTGTGAATGTGGTCTATTGTCGAGTATCCTTTACGAAAGCCTGCCTGATCATTTGGTTGACTAAAGTCCAAGGTTGTCCTGACTCTATTGGCGATTACCTTAGTAAATACCTTGTAGGCAACGGACAATAAGCTGATTGGTCTGTAATTCTTCAAGTCCTTCACATCTCCTTTCTTATGAATTAAGATAATGTTAGCGTTCTTCCAAGCTTCTGGTACTCTCGAGGTCACAAGGCATTGCGTATAGAGGGTGGCTAGTTTTTGTAGCACAATCTCTCCTCCGTCCTTCAACAAATCTGCTGTTACCTGATCCTCACCAGCTGCTTTCCCTCTTTGCATTGCTCCTAAGGCTTTTTTTACTTCCTCCTTCGTTACTGGCAGGATGTCCCATTGCTGTGCTTGACTGCCTCCCTCAGTAACTTGATGATTACATTCGCTACTGTATAGATTTGTGTAGAACTCTTCGGCTAATTCAACTATCTTATCCATATTGCTGATGACATTGCCCTGTTTGTCTTTTAGCGCATACATCTGGTTTTTACCTATGCCCAGTTTTCTCCTCACTGATTTTAGGCTACCGCCGTTCCTTAGAGCATGCTCAACTTTCTCCATGTTAAACTTTCTTATGTCGGCTACCTTGCGCTTATTTATTAACTTCGATAGCTCTGCTAGTTCTATCCTGTCTGTGGAGTTAGACGTCCTCATGCTTTGGCGTTTCTTAATCAGATCTTTGGTCTCCTGAGATAGCTTGCTGGTATCCTGTCGAACCATCCTACCACCTACTTCTGCGGCGCACTCTGTAACGATAGCTGTAAGATTATCATTCATTGTTTCAACACTGCGGTCGTCTTCATCAGTTAAAGCGGAAAATCTGTTTTGCAGCGACATTCTGAATTCCTCTACCTTCCCTCTTAATGCTAACTCGTTAATAGCCTTTCGCTTCACCAGTTTCCTCCGTTCCCTCTTCAAATCTAAGCTAACACGAGACCTTACCATTCTGTGGTCGCTACAACGGACCTTACCGAGGACCTCCACATCCTCTACGATGCCAGGTTGTGCGCACAATATGAAATCTATTTCATTTTTAGTCTCACCATTGGGGCTCTTCCAAGTCCACTTCCTGTTTGCTCGTTTGCGGAAGAAGGTATTCATAATCCGTAAATTATTTCTATCTGCGAACTCTACTAATAACACTCCCCTACTGTTCCTAGAACCTATGCCATAGTCACCTACCGCCTTGTCTCCAGCCTGCTTTTTACCTATTTTTGCATTAAAGTCGCCCATCAGTACAGTGTACTGTGATTTTACTTTGGTCATTGCCGATTCCACATCCTCATAGAAGCTTTCAACTATCTGGTCATCATGGCTTGATGTAGGCGCGTAGGCCTGCACCACCTTCAGCTTGTACCTCTTATTAAGCCTAATTACGATAGCTGCCACTCTCTCGTTAATACTGTAAAACTCCTCGATGTTGCCAGCTATATCCTGATTAATGAGGAATCCCACACCTAGTTCTCGCCTATCTACTAATCCACGATAGCACAGTACATGCCCGCCCTTTAATACTGTATACGCCTCATCTGTCCTCCTAACCTCACTAAGCCCTATGACATCCCATTTAATACCGGCTAATTCCTCCAATAGCACTGCTAAGCTAGCCTCACTTGATAAGGTTCTTGCGTTAAACGTTGCCAGGTTCAGTTTCCAATGGCGGCCTGTCCGGAGCCAGAGATTCTTAGCACCCTCCGCTGCGTCACAGATCTGACCGCCGCCTTGGTCAGTTGCTCCGCAGCCGCTGGGGACTGAGGGCCGAGGGTTAATTGGTTTGTTCATAGAAGGTTGTGGCCAAGTACTACACCAGGGTGGCCAAATCCTGTTCTGGTGAGGAAGTGCGTTGTCGGTTCTGGTCACCGAAATCAGGCCGCACTCCAAGCCTGGTTATGCAATTCCATCGACACGCGGAGTTTCTTTTTTTTTTTAATCCGGTGGAGAATTGCGTGGCACCGGGATTCGAACCCCGGTCCTCTTGCACGCGAGGCGGATGCTCTACCTCTACGCCATCGCCGCATAAAGAGGGTATTTGACGTAAAAAGCGGCTGTTTTCTTCACTTGAATTCATGCACTGGCGCAAAAAAGCCGTGTTGGACTAGATGAAGTGCGCCACCTACTGGACAACGCGCTCCTGATTCGCAGTGAAACAGAATTTTTTGCGTGCTAAGAGCGGGTTTAACGATTTCTCATCGGATCTGATTGATTCAGTTGTGGCATCCCGAAGCTGCACCTGACAACCTGACAATGGGAGGCGCTGTTTTAGACGACTGTGCATTGATTTAGATGTCGTGCGTTTTTAAAGCATGTTTCTCCGATCAAGATCGGCATCTAGGCTATGGAGACAATTGCCGCATATGTATTTTCCTCTTAAACGGTTCCTGAAAAGGGGTGTATGAAGTGGCAATCGAACGCGTGCATTATGTAAAATAAATGCCACTCAGTGTCCATGCTGCCAACAAGTCCTCAGAAGTGAGCCGATAATTTACGCAAATTTCATAAAACATCCTGCCTGCAGTGGCGGTCTTTCGCTTCAAATCTCGCCAAACTCGGCATGCAGCGCTCATGACGTGAGCAGTCACGGGCTGTTGCTGGCTTTCTGATAACTACAGCGATGAATGCGGGGCACACGATTCGCAACAGACCGGCATGTCTTCCTTTCCACACTCTCCTGCAGCCGTGGAGAGAGGTCGAAGGGCAAAAATGTTAACAACCAAGCAGGTTGGCTGTTTGATGCTATCGTTTGTGAAGGGTAGTGCCACTCTATAATCTTTATTTTTCCTTGGTCGGTCCGGTACATAAGTTGAGAAAGAAAACCCGGAGATGGTTTTTATAATCGCCGATACCTCTGTGTGTCTCCACGCTGCCCCTATCTATGACACTTACCGTACGTACTGCCTCAGCACCTACTTCATTAACCTAACTCCGGTTTCGGTCTCTTCGAGCCGTGCTGTGTAAACGCTGTTGCTTTTTCTACGAAGTGCGGCACTGAGATTAGCGAGACGATGCATTGTAGTTGGGTTAATGTAAAGCTCAGCAAGCATTTTTGGGGACATGATATCTTTAATTAAGCTTTGGAAAGAAGTATTGGGCCGAACACGAGTGCCATTGAATCCTCCTAATCTTAGAGCGCACCATTTGTATAGGGTACAAAATCAATACGGGAATTTCAACTATCGTTGACAGTCACCTTGGCACATTTGAGGACCTAGTCATTAGTCTGTTTGCAAGAGCTGAGCCTCATATAAGCAGATGTTTCGCTGAGTGGTAGGGTGAGGAGGCAGGTTTTCTGAGGCGCAGAAGTCAGTCAAAATATCAGCCTCATAGAGTAAGCCACAGTCTCTGTTATACGGCAGTGACACAAGAAAATGTCGGCCTACGTTTAGTAGAACTACAGAATCGTTGTTTACAAACCCCCTTTCCTCAATGAAGGACTTATTCCTGGCGCTCTAACAGGCCACTAGTGGCAATCACAGGCACAAAGGATTAGCTGAAGCAGAGCTGTGTCGATAGATGACCGCGTTTAACGACACATAGAGTAGTTTAGCTAAAAATAGAGTTATTCTAAATACAAGGCCCAAAAAAGTATAATGCAGTTGTTGCCATCACCGGCTGATTACAGAGCTAACCTGCGGTACGATGAGAGTGCCATCTGGGTGAAAATCTTTGTGCCTAGGCTGCACCTGAACTCATGTCCTATATTTGAACCGGGAGTACTTTTTGGTGCAGACTTTTTGGTGCAGAAACAAAATTTTGTTTCCAGCATATTCACCTTTTGCTTCCAGAAAAGCATCTTCGGAGCCATGAATAACAAGAGAATACATATTTGCTGAAAGCAAAAAGTGGACGCTTTTTTTAGTACCTCTTTTATTTTCAAAACCACAGCAAGCTGCCACTTTTCATGCCTTTATTTTAAGGCTAATAAACGTGGTAGCCAGAAAGCATACCAGTATTTTCAACACTGAGAAACCCATAGTATCAAGCATGAACCTTCTAGTGCACGTAAAACTTTTATAATTAGTTTAAAGGCTTAGATATGATATAGAAGCCAAGCTTAAATTTTAATTAATCAGGTGAAATACACAATGTCGTTCTCATCGGGCTCTTCAATAGGAGTGCTGGAGAGCTGTGATAAAATTTCGCTCATCTAAAGTCATTTTTCTCTGAGGCATTTTCTCTACCGCTTCCTATTTGCTGGCAATGGCGCATAAATAGTCCTTTTTCGTGATTCAGCAGCTCACCGATATGAAACACCGTGAAGCAAAGGCTTTACCATATACAGCGTTTATGTGACGTTCGTGAGCAACATACGGCGTAACGAACAGGAAAAATATTTTGTGTGAGCGCTGCCAACATAGGTTAAGTACAAAATCTATTCGTAGACGAAATTTACATCTCGTTTATGCATCCACTTACGCAAGAATGCGTTGCTGCACAGCAGATCCATGGACGGTTACTCTGATGTTCAGCAACTTGTAAAGGAGCACTCAAGTGGCTTCTATTTCTTTCTTTTGCTGTGCAGCCTTGCAAACTTGGATGCATCGGGCCCCGGACATTCGTTCACTCTAGAGCCGGGCAATGCGAACTCCGTAGACAACTTAATCTCACCTTCCACAACGTGGGAAGACATCCTCTGGCTGCGGCGCATCTCTAAGCTACCGATCGTTGTAAAGGGAGTCCTCACTGGTTGGTACTTGGACAACATACATGAACGTCTTGAGTACAGCAGTATAGTTTTGCCGTCATGGCGAAACGCTCGCATTTTTCTTCGAAATATTTTTCTGGACGTTTGGGCACAGAACATCTCTAGAAAATATCTGCGTTGTGTTAAGTGTAGAAATTTGTCTTTAAAACTTTAGACATTATACTCGTGCAAAGACTTACAAGCAAGGGACCCCGTGAGCTGTCTTCTGGAATGCATACATGTAGTGTCACCTTTGATGCGTTGTTCCCTCAGAGTTTCGAACTGTGCCTAAGTAGCAAATGCCACCGCTTTCCTGGGTTACAGCTGATGCAGCACAGAAAGCACTGGAATATGGCGCCGATGCTATACTCGTCTCGAATCACGGTGGACGGCAGCTGGACGGAGTTCCGGCAACGGTGAGCTTTGACTGCTTCTCAAGCTGAAGTATTTGATACGATCATCTATGCAAAAGAGTTAAAGGTCATTCCGCGATATGCGCTCACTCCAACCCAGCCAGTCTCGAAACCACTGCTACACATGTTACTTCAGCACATAACAGCGCTTTCATGGCCTTGAAGCTCTCTCTGCTGCCTTGAGAGACAATGACTTATCTGCTTGGCCACGGTACAAACCCGTCCTCTAAGTCTATCTCTTCTTCATTGCTGGCCGGCTATCGTTGCCTCCAGTTGTATTCCTTGCTCCTCCCTTCCATGAATGAGCGTCAATACTCTACGTTTGTTTCTCACACTTGACAGGGGTTATATACAGTGGAGTAATTACTCATTGGCATCCATCCAAGCACAGCCATACGCCGACAGAGGAAACCTGTACAGTTTCCTCAGAAGCTTCACAGTTAAGCAAAAGTTCGTCTTGGTCCGTGGTTCGAATCTGCGACCACCGCAACACTTTAGCAGTCGCCCTACCAGCTGAGGCAACTGGGACGCCTGGCATATGGCAGAGCGAGAGCCAATTCATCAATAACTCGAAGCGGGAACAGTGCTGTTAAAATGTTTAGGGGAATACCCAGTGTCCAGTAGACTTGTAATAGGAGAGTAATCACTCACTGCCATCAACCCAACCGCCGCCATACGGCTAAAAAAGAAAGCACACTGTGCGCTAATTCTAGTTTTAGGCCTTCTAGTTGGCCCCCAAGTACCAAACCCCGAAGTGAAAGCAGGCAGGAAGCACCTGTAAGGTGCTTTTCACTTTTGGGATAGTGTGAAGGTGGTGATCATAACTTGAGGCTGATGGACATGTGCACTGGAACCCATTCTGTTTTTCTGCGTAATACCTTTTTCATCAATGAAATTAGTGCTCACTGCGTGAGCAAGCGAGACGAAATATATTGCTGCCAACAGTACAACAATGCCTATGGTAAATGCGTCCTTCATTACCTTACCAACAGTATTTGGCCTTTCTGCATATTCAAATTAAATCCGTTGCTCGCGCACATCTGCAATCTAGAATGGGACAGACGACTGAATATTGAGGAGCTGAGTTCTTTTTTTCCGGCACAGAATAAAATTTCGTGACGCAGAGATTCTGTGCCGGTTTTGTTCAATGCAACGTAGTTTTTAGCAGACCATATCTCGATCAGTGGAAACACTCATGTTCTTTTAAGCCGATATTGCAAACAATGATTTTTGACAACTATCAACTCCACGCCGAAATTTAGGTAGATCAGAAATTAATATTACGGTCCGGACAACCAACTAGTACTCACAGACCTTCAGTACAGCATTTACGTGGTGTAGGTTAGTTTTTCTACACGCATATCTTTTACGGCCCCTGAGGTATGTGTCCCCTACGACTATTTTAGTGGGCGGACAAAGCCAGGTCGCTGTGACATCTCGTGATAATGTCAGCTGAACGCACCACTGCTCGGCAATAGCAAGGGATCACCACTTACCATTTTATACCTTGTTTTAGGTATACGTAGAGGAAATAAATTCTAATGGCATAAGACCTTGCACACACTTTTCAAAATATATAAAAACTTAGAATAATTTAAGCATTAATTATATTTTGATCCCATATGGCCTTTCACAAGCAGGCACTGATCATTCGAATAATACGATGCAAAACATCCCGCAAATTTGTATTTTTCGGCGTTCTGTGCTAACTAATGTGTGGGTCATTATTTATACCAGGCGTGTATCAATACGAGCCAAAATCGTTTTCTTTATCGGAACCATAAATCGGAGCTCATCCGGGCCATCTTTCGGTTGCTTTAGGCAGCCAAACTGTTCAAAAAAACCTTTGAGCGGTGCATGGAGTAAATATTACTTTCTTTCAGGCGTTCACACATTCAAATATTGTGTCAGCCCTTTTCGAAAACATCGGCAGCATTGCTTCCGCTCCGAAGCTCCAAGTGTTTCCAAAACATTCTGTATAGCGATTTTCATAACACAACTTCTTTTTCTAAGGCTCATGTAGTGAAAACAGTGGACATACGGATGCTTTGCGGACTATTTGGGCGATGAATACGCAGAGCCTAAAATATATAAGGGCCTCATTTTCATCATGAGCAAAAAGATTTGGAAGCGAAAGGATATGAAATCCGCTTTAGAGTCATTTTAGAAAAGCACGAATTTTTCTATATTTTCTGTATCGTATGTTTCACAATAATGCCATAGTTCCGGCTCATACTTACCGCGTAAGCAGTATGCCGTCATTCCAGCAACTGGCCTTCCCTTAAATCATCTCATATTTATCAAAGAATCAACTGCCGTTCACAAAACAGTCAAATCAGAAACATCTCCTCCAGGCGAAAAGCATTAACTTGGTAAAAAAATAAAACTTCTGATATACTTGACCACTTCAATCAAAACATAAAACTCTTAGACTGACTCAGCGAATATACAAAGTTGATTGCTGCTGCTCTATTCAATCAAACCCAATAATTTTGCAAGTGTGGTGCGACATTCATTTTTAGAAAAAAGTGACAATGAAGGAGGATACAGGCCCCAAGGAGCCAGACATTCTTTTAGATTTGGTACGGTTTGCATGGTAATGTATAAAAACATCTTGTTTGTCAACAGCAGCGGTGCTGCAGTCGGCAGACGCACTATATAGGCAAAGAAGCAGGCTGCCTACACCGCGCCACGCGACGCTGTTTTCGAAACCTACTTGCATGAGGCGAAGTTTTAAATTACTTCTCGTTCGTTCCTTCATTGAATAATTTGAAGTAGCTCCAGGCATTTCGCCCCCTTTGCCCAGAAACAAATTTCGTTGTGCCTGGAGATCAGCTCAAAACTTTTCTTCAACCTGTTCGTTGAATGGAATTAGGATGCGGGGTGCTGAATTGATTTAATTTTCAGTTCCTCGTTTGCAGCAGCTAACACTTCGCTTATTCATTGAGCGACTGCATAGATAGGATAAAATAAAGTACGAAAGCGACGATATACAGACACTAGTTGCTTGTGGTTCTCCGCTTGAGGAGTCAATTATTTGTAGCGTACGCAATTATTTTTGCCTGGAAAGTAACGACGCGAAGCGGCTCTGCCGGCAATTTTATACCAAAAACCCGGTCATTGTCTCCTCTTGTTCCCGAACCACTTGAAGCCGGATAACGTGCAGAAATAAAGGGCAGTTTATTTATATTCTTGCCTGTATTCTTTGGAGCTTTCTTCAATGTGCAGTGAGCTTGAGATACGAACTTGCTTTATTCTACTTCTGAAACACACTTGCAGCAAGAATTGAGGTCTCGCTGCGCCGGTTATATATGCAGCTAGAAAAGAAGGTCACCATCATCATCAGCCTGACTTCGCCCACTGCAGGGAAAATACTTCTTCCATGTCTCTACAATCAAGCCTCTCCTTTGCCTGTTGCGGGGCAAACTTCTTAATCTTGCCTATTGACATAACTTTCTGCCGCCCAGTGCTACGCCCACCTTCTCTTGGAAGCTGCCTTTCCATAAGCAATTTACGGGCATTTCTGCCTCTTGTATTCTTCGCAATGTTCGCCCATTCAATAGCAACTGAACTTGCCGGCATACAGCAGATGGTATTAAAATAAACTTGGAGCCTTTTAAACCACTTTCTTAAAGAACAAAATGTGATAGCTTTGGGAAGCTGACCGACCCTAAATATTCCAAATGACCTAAAATATTCTGGAAGTAGGCCCACCCAGAAAATCGAATTAAGGTGCTTAGTGGGGATCAGTGGGTAGGTCAAGGTGGAAAAGCGGGCCTGGTAAGTAAAATTCTATGTTATAGTACAGTGCCTTTTACTCGAACATTCCAGAACTCAAATTTTCAAATTTTGCCGACATGGTGAGTGTCACGACTCTCTCGGTCAACCAGGGAATCCTATTACTGAGAAACGGGGCGGTTTTTGCAAGACAGCAACTTGTTATGTTATCAAAATAAAGGACCTCAATGCGGCCCTCTGCGGCTACCTGCGCCTTTTCCTTGACAACGAAAGATCACTGTGCTGGCCTCATTTTCCTCCCGTCAGGGCGTGACGCTAGCCACAGCGCCTGTGTTGTTGGTGTGTGTTTTCTCCCCTTTTGTCCGTCGTCCTGGTTTTGCGCTACTCTTATGTTATGGATCATTACTGACTTGCCCAAATTTCCACCCTGGTGAATTATAATCACCTTAATCTAGATTCCGGCTTTGCGCATTCACCTTAATTCTCATACAGGCTACGCACTGAGCAGTCATAATTGGTCAGGACTACGTAGGTTTCATGATTTTGGATGCCGCACGCTCAAGACTGCCATTTCCTCATCAAAATGTCCTAGTGTAAAGTGGGGTTTATTTGTAGGAGCTCCGTAACAGGAGCAGGGCCAACAGCAGTCCGAGGTCAGCTAGTCCAGCCGGTAGCGTGCACCAGGCGATTGCCGTGCGGCTCACGCGTATGCCCGTCGCCTTGCTTGCACTAGACCCACCTGTACAACATTCTCAACGAACACCCGCTAAAATCTGCTATTTTCGGTTCTGGCCTTTACTCTAGATTTACCTTTACTGAGATTCAGACCTCATGTGCTATGCTTCTTTTGTGCGGGGTAAGATATCATGTTGCGTATAGGTGCCTCAAGAAATTGCTTGTTATAGATTTTCTGAGTTTTACTCAGTGTCTGAAATTCGTACGACATTTCCCATCTAGATCGAAGCCCTTCCCGAGGTGGTGGCAGCCGTAGGAGATCGCATGGAGGTATACTTGGACGGCGGCGTGCGCTCGGGAGCAGACGCCGCCAAGGCCCTAAGCCTCGGAGCCCGCGCGGTCTTCGTGGGAAGGCCCGCGCTCTGGGGACTCGTTTACAACGTACGAATGGCTAGTTGTCCTTTTTTCCACCGTATGTAGACTCACTTCCATGAGAAACCACTCCACCCTTGAAGGCACGCCTGTCTTATCTTTTCTTATCTACCCCGCCAATGCATGTGTGAATCATGATGAACAACGCACAAAAAAAACGATGCACATTGTGCCAAAATCTAGAATTTACTGAAAAAAAAAATCTTTATAAGTGCAGCAAAAAAAAAAGTATCACCTGATCTAAAAGTACGTTTTAGAGTTGTAATTAACATATATTATGGCAATCTTTCTGGTTAATCAGGGCAAGAAAGGAGTTCACAAGGTACTGGATGTACTGTGGAGAGAACTTAACCACACAATCCAATCCCTCGGTAAGTGTTCCACCTTCCGCACGACATCGACATATCCTTAATTTTCCGCTCTTTTTGCGCTGCCTTCTCCCTAATTCTTTTTTCCTTGCAGGAATCTGAGCTTGCGTCCTTACAGATTTCACTGCGTTCATGTTACCGTATAGAATATATTAATATAGTGAGGCTGCCTCATATGTCTTTATGAAAAACAAATGAGTTTCTTTCTGCAGACCTTTCCTGCCTCAGGAGAAGGAGTGCGCTGTTGTGGCTATGCAGATCAGGCGATTTTTAAAGGGTGAATGCAAAAATGTTTTAATAGCAAACGAGTACGTCTTCAGTGCTTTGATGAAACGCCTCATCTGTCACAGGCAGCCACTAATTATCATCATTATCATTGCTGAAGCTTCTCCAATGGTTTAATTACCAGTTATGCGTAACATAAACCACAGCCGCTCCTAGTGCCACGCTTGCGTTTGCCTTTAGGATAAATAGGAAATCTTATGCTTCCACATTTTGTGTATCACTGTTTTACTTGAGCGATGTACTTGTTGTCTTTCGAGTGCTGCCGTCTAGTTTGTTTTTTTGCGGCTCGAGAGCCTGTCAAGCTCAATGGAGCTTCTTTCTCTCGATGTTCCCTATCATTGTTGAGTAAATAAAATCAACTTCAACTTCAACCATCTTTCCATCTCACATCATTCGAGAGGAAGCGCAATGATCGCTTTTGGACCACATAGATATGCTCTGTGCATTAATTATCCAGTATCGAAATTAGTTTGCGATAGTGACTGAACGAAAAGCTTTCTATAGTTGGAGGACTGAGGGTGAGCAACAAGGAATAAAATTCTTTTTTTCAGTGCACCATTTTATGCCCTCTATATATTAATTTTCTTGGACCACTAGTTTTGCCTGCAGGATAGCGTAAAATGGATGCGAAATCTATATGCCGGGAGCGTTATTTAGTTCCCGTGAAAATATCTCCGGGACAAGTAATGGGATGGGTAGCCACCAGAAAGTGAAATTTCCTACTTCTCATGGTTTCTTCAATGCATTAAAATAAGGCTACTGCAATTTCAAACAAGAGTCGAGAAAACGCACGAATGCACGAACACACGCACGCATGCACGCACACAAGTGCACGCGCACACATACACGACAGATGCACACACTCATGCAGTATGCGATGCGCAGAATAGGTAAGCGATGGTGTCTTACGGTAACAACGCGGACTCAACAGAAGACAAACACATCCGCAGGAGAGAGCAAATTAGAAGGAGGATGGTTTAAAGATATTTCCGGAAGCACAGGGGTGGCGCATTTGCAGGAGAGAGCTTAAGATTAGTGGGAGAGGCTTATCCATTATAGTGGAAGTAGTCTGGACTCCTGCCAGGGCTGAATATCGTTACAATCAAGGTATATAACTGTAAATTTAATAATTGTAACTGTATATAACTGTAATGGACAAGGATTGATGTCCCTGTCCTAGCCAAAATATGCAAACATTTCTTTTGCGCAGCTGTTTAAGAGTCAGAAGTTAAATGAATTACTCAGCTCTGAGTGATTTCTTAAAGCTGACAACCTTGCTTTCTTTCTTTATCATTTCCTTAGACGCTAAATATCAAGTGGAGGAAGTGTGTATCATTCCAGGCAGAAACTTTGTTGCGTATGCGCACTTCAGGCCACAGTTTCGTCATTCTCAAACCTTTTAAAAGGCTTTGCTTTGTGCTGTAGCATGACTTTTTTTTCAAGTGGCGACTTAGGTACGGGTTGTTGAAGATTTCTGGTAGGCGTTGTTTTCGCTTTCTGACAGCAAAAACTTACCCACAGAGAATAATAAAAGCTGTTCACGTGGATACTTATGTCAGTTCTAAATATGGCTTTCTAGATTGTATTTCGTGTTGTCTGCTGCTTGCTCACAAAACACGAGTCAACGGAGTGCTGCTGGCATCTGCAGCTGCAATTTACGCCAATCACCACCCACTTGCGTTAGCAAAGCCAGCGTGCGAGCGCACCCATAAAGAGAGCACGAAAGACGTCGAAAGGAAAGAATGGAAGCTCCAACACTACCCCCTTATATTTTGAAATTATGTCATAGCTCGGGTGCAAAATTTATTGGAATGTTCGCTGAAAAGAAGTATGAACCGATACAATCAGAGATTGCTACTCATCTCTATTCGGCCGCCTTCTGACGAATATATGCTCTCAAAAGCCGCCAAAGCTGCTGTGAGCAACATTAATCAACCCACATAGGATCTGCTATGAAAGAACGACAATTATAATCGACAGCGTCACCCATTATTAGGCAGGAAACATAATCAGCAACAAATATCCTCATTATTTACCTTGTACGCAATCTACTGTATATGACACATATCCAAAGAGGAAAGTTGAAACATTGATTAGAACATCGATGCACTCAGTTTAGATTCCAAACTACAGCTCCACGCTGCATGGGTGTTTTTTTTATATTTCGTAGTCTTGCTTCACGCACTCTGGCGTCACCCTCTAAGCTTGCGGATTAGCGGTGCGCGCGATTGGTCGGCGACGCTGCCCTCGAGCCGTTGTTGGGGGGGGGGGGGGGGGGGGAGTAGAATCGGTGAGCAAAGTACACAATGCCGGCAGCTTCGCGAACTGCGTCAGCTTCGCTCAGCACGCAGTCATGAAGGCGCGAAGCCTGTGCATGAAGAGTACTCTCGGAAAGGGGGCAAAAAGACCTTCAGCAGCCTTTGAGGCTGCTGAAGACTGTATGCCCAAATTACTACGCGAGCACGTAATATGTATTTATGTTGTCATTTGTTGAAAAAGTATCGGGTACTGCCGCTTCTTGAAGAACAGCGAAGACAGTCTAAGAGTGCATGGCGCTTGCGCTACGATGCATGTATTACTGAACTTTGACTGAGGTTCGCGATTTACTCTGGATAGAGAAAACGTTCAGATTTTGTTTGCATTTTTACACAAAATACAAATTGGCCTGAAATCAAAGTTTTGGATGTAACTTCTACTTTCTGTAAGGGCACTAAAGCAAGGAAAAATGTAAAGGCTTTTTGGTAAACTGTAAACACTCTGACCAAGCTGTTAGTACGCGTAGTTGGGAAAACAATCAGGTAATAGCGGATATTATCATTTCACCTTTAAACACAGTCGAGCAATTGTTTCAGAGGAACATCTAAAGGGAAACCAGAATTTGGTTATCAGCGAAGCGTCATCGGAATTTGGCAATCATATTGGCGGCTGTACATGCTATGTGACAATGCGCATCAACAACTCTGACTCCGCAGAAAAATACTTAAGCGTCTGAAGCGGCTCTGAGTGCCAGATTTTAGGTGCTAACAAAATACGCTGGAATATTACTTACGGCGTTAATCATCATTCTTATTAGAGAGTGCAGCGTCTTTACATCACTCTCCGTTTAGAGTGCCTATTTTAAGTGCCTATCATTGCAACGTGTAAAATGTACAACATATTATGCAGAAAGAGATACTAACTGCGGCCTTTTGCTGTCATGGTATTCAATAAGCCCCGTAAACAAGTGCTATAGGTAGTTTACTGGAGAAGCTTTGGACCGCGTTTGTTCTCATTTCCCGAATACACGTTGTTTCTTTCCTTACAGGATGCCCTGATTCAAATGATTTGTCTGAGGAGTTCATCGAGAGATGAAGGATATTTTTATCGGCTACTTCAGCGGAGCTTGAAATGACAACAACCCGTTGGGTCGTTATTCAAATTTAATCTCTCGGGGTGTTGTTAATGTGTAATGAAAGACCACGGGCAGACCATCGCTCCGGAGAACATTACCTTCTTTGGCCCATTAAACAACAATACTGCATCTTTTCTTTCATTTCAAACTCATGACACTCCCACGCACACAAAAAATTATCGTATTTCGTGTGGAAATATCATTTCGGCTGTGAATTCTAGTTCTGCATGACTAAAAGCACTGTTTGTTGAAATTAGAAAAGTTGAAAGACTGTGCTTCTTCACCTGTAAAACAAAATGCTAGAAAAAGAACTGGCAGCGCCGCATTGTTCTGAGAGCTTTATCTGACCGCACACTTTTCAGCACCGGCCTTGATCACACAGAGATGGACAATACTATGCCTGAGGGCGGCATATTAAGCTTTTTTTTTAACTATCAGTCCATTTGTGCTTATTTTATTTATTCTAGCTTTGAATATCAAGAAGTTCAGGCCAGATGCGTATCCAGCACCAACCGTCTTATTATACCCGTTTTGATACCGAAAACCACCCTTTTAAATCTGTGAAGGGAATTGTCTACCGCTTGGGCAATGCACCTACAATGGTGCGCTTACAGAAGCAAATAATTATGATGAATTCATGGTGACATACATTGATGGCGCTCGCAAAAAATCCTGAACACACCACTTGCCCAGGAATTAAAACATTTCGAAGTAATAAACAAAATTTTGGTCAGCATTAACAACCAGAGGATCACTACACAAACTGTTGCGGTTGGGCTGAAAGAAGCCAAAGTGATTTCTGTTCCTAAAAGCGGGGAAAGAAAAAGTGACATATTTGGACAGTTACCTAGGGACACGATACAAAGCCAGGATGGTCGATTCTATGCACCGCGAAATATAAAAGACAATGGTATTGTTCCCTTCACTATATTTAGCGAAAAGGTCCTTCTTTCTGGAACGTCATGCGTTGGAGATGTTGGAACCTTGGAACAACGCGGAGCCTTGGAACAACAACGGACACTGTGGAATCATGAAAGATGATGTTGCCCGCCTGAGGAGTGCTGGTCTCGTTTTGGAAGCAGGCTTATGCAGGGTCAGTGTCTGAAGCACTCGTTTTAATGAACCGTTTTGCTGCAATCCAGTCATTTTTCCTGCCCTCACTCAAACCAGTCGTGAATACGCTCTTCCTCAGGATACAGTTGACGCAGAACTAACTGCTCGTTTGCACGGCAAGGCTTTCGATGTGTTCTCACAAGGCGTGGCAATAACAGGCAAGTGAACTGCGTTATGTGCGGTGACGGTTGTTTGCACGGATGGAACTTTATACACCGGATTATTACGTAGTGAGAAAGAGCCAAGCAACTTTCGTCGCTTCAATATTTTATCTACATTTAGTAAGAATTCCTTCGTATGAACTGTTTCTTTAGGGCGTTGATATTCTCAAGATTACCCTAATCCCGCCGATCGCGTGATTCCGGAGTACGCCGTAGAAATTGCTTTCGGCAACGACAGACCTACTAATCTTAAAGACTGTGCACATTGCTACAATAGTCCAGGCGCCACAAAAGTAAAACTTCGCACGCGTCTGTGGAAAAACTAGACTTATTCACACTCGCTGCTGATTAAGTGACCATCAGAAGCATATAACAGGACAGCTAGATATGCCATGTGCGCTTATACTGTATACACGCGCACGCGCTGCTAGAGCTGGCCAAAATACGACGTTAACTGCGAAAGCAATACTGAAGTGCCCAAACCTCCCCAGGTATACCCGTAAATCTAATGTCTGTTGAAGTCAAGCCTGGAGCCCAGGCGACCTCCGGCCATCTCCCGTCTGAACAACAGCCACATCCCCGCTGCAGCCCCTTAGCTAGGGAAATTCTCGACTGCCCATCGACATATTAGATCCATCTCCCCGATCCAGCCCCACCCGCTTTCACCGCCACCCGAGAAGTACCATCCACCATAATCCCAACTATACCGTTCAGCAATGCATCCACCACCAACCTACCTGCCTCTACTTTCTACACAGCTTCTATCTAATATATGCCCACAGAGCATCTCAACAAAAAAGTGAAGGTGAAATTCAATTCAAAAAATGCATGGGAAAAGCCAGCTGCCCATCACGAGTACCACACTCGAGCCATCTTTCTGCAGGAACCCTGTAGTTAAGCGTATGCCCACCACCAACCGGAACCTTCATCAATAAACTAACAAATAAATGATGGAGTCTACAGCGCGAATTCAGAAAGCAAGGTGTAAGACGAAATTAAATATCGCGAGTTAAGCATAGAGATGCGGCAAACTTTTATAAGCACTATACGCAGAACATAAATCTTCAAAATCACAATCGCGTAAGCGCAATACTTTCACAGATTCATGCATTGGACATCATATCGTTGTCTAGGGGTGTGCGAATATTCGAAATTTTCGAATATATTTCGAATAATATATTTTTAGTATTCGAATTCGATTCGAAATCCAAGTATTCGTGTTGTTTCGAATATTCGACCCGACGCGAATATTCCTATCTAACCGAATATTCATCGTGAGCACCGGCGTTCATTTCGGTCCACAAGCCCTATCGACAGATACATAACAACATGGCGGCGCCTACACGGAAGGAAAATTCTTTCTTCCTTTCAGGGCCATGCCGTGGCTGACTGCACTGGTGAGCTATACCTGCGAAGCTGGTATAGTCAGAGCTGTGCACGAAGTACCTCGCAATACGTGCCAGGTCAGTGCCAAGTGAGAGGGCATTTCCTGTGGCTGGAGGAGTCGTTTCAGTTAGAAGGGAACTACTTCTGTCTGACCATGTGCAGCCACACACGCCTTTTGTGTTTATTTAATCATCGATAGTTGAACTGTGATGTTTTTGGGTGCCCAAATAAATGTTTTGTAGTGATTAAATGCGTCTGTCCTTATTTATTCGATATTCGATTCGATATTTGGAACTAAGTATTCGTATTCGATTCGTATTCGAAAAATTTGATATTCGCACACCCCTATCATTCTCTCAATATTTGCTCGTTTCTTAGATTCCTTTTTTTTGGTGGGGGGGGGAGGGGGATGGGACCTCTGTTTGATATGCGTGAGCGGGAAAACGGGTCAGCAAGCTCCAATGCCTGTGTCAGTCGTACAAAGAGAAAGATGCCGGCAAAGATTCGTTTCCTGGTAGTTATGTATGTCGAAAATTTACATGAACTCCACACCTTAAGTACTTTAGTAGATTATCTGTGCTAAATGTAGGGCGGTATCTGTTACTACATTGCATTAAAACCTTTACTACGTCATGAAACATGATATCCCACTCAGCATCACGCAATTCTCGCGCCTCATTCAAAAAATTGTGAACGCATGCCTGTAGACATTAAATTAAAAGCATAGTTCGACATTTCGAATTGGAGACCGCGGAAATTTTATATAAATCAAAGTACTTAAAGCGGCTGGCAGCTAGACAAATATTTTACTTTTTCCGTCTATATCATTTAGGATATGTACGGCAAAAACGCTGAAGCTCCCTCCCGTGGCGTGACGCGTATTCAATCATGGGACCCGATTTTCACTCATCCATAACACGTTTTATTAAAAGACTAAAAGTGGTTCTCAACCCTCTTAGTACATAGATCGTTTTGACAGAGAGGCCAGTACGCGATAAAAATGTTCACCTGTTATGTCAAGGATGTTGAGAGCGCATGAGCTCATTTGACACGTACTTATATTCATTTAAGATCTTTTATTTTTACGCATCAGTGCAACAAAAATATTCAAAATAGTATGCAGGATATAGGCAAAGAGAATAGCGCCTATTAACCATTTTTCGAAATCTTTGATCACACACAGTGCGGAAAAAATATAGCTAATTACAAAATGCTGATATCGTAACTCTATGACAAGAACCCATAGAGGCGGCAATAGTTGGGGCAAAAGTGCGAAATATTCCGTGCAGACACAAAAGACAAGAATTCACGTTTATTGTCATGCATTTTATGACGCCCATGTATAACATCCAAAATGCCAGAATGCTGTATCAAGAATTCCGATTTCCATTACGGTTGTTTGGCGACTGGTCATCATTAGCTATGTTTCCCTGGTGAAAACTGCAGTGCCTTTCTTGCTCCTGTGTTTTTTGAAGAGTAACCTTTAAAAAAAGGTACTTCATTTCACGAATATCGCTGTGGTTTGTCATATTAAAACGATTCATTGCCGTCAGTATTACGAACCCCATAAGTAAATTTTCTAAAGAGTTTTCCAGTTATTCGAATACAGGAAACTCTTAATTTCAGGCAGAACACAGTTGAACACACAGTTCCCCTGAACATGACTCCATAACTACGAAGCCCGAGAATATTTTAACGCGGTGCTGGTACACTACATTGTGACTAGAGCAAAGCCTCAATGACCTTCAGTGGCCCCTATACTCCCCAAAAATAGAGCGCAAGTGGAAGATACGGTAAGGTCAGAATTAAGGCATCCAAAGAAGTCACCTTAAAAAAACACAAAACTAAAGAACTACTGCACGAGTATATTCCAGCTGAAATTCACGAGATCAGGAGGACTATAATACTGTGCAGAGCTGGTGGTCTCACTGTTTGACGGCTAGATTCTAGCACCGACTTAAGTAAACAGCGACAGAGCTTGAGGAGGAGCGAATAGGTGGACAAGCTTGCTTGCATTGGCACCATGCGTTAAACAGCTTAAGTTGCGGTGAAGCTGGAGATCTTGCTATTGTTCTGCGGGGTTTCGAATCTTGACGGTGATGAAAAAGCATTCCATACGTGGACTTTCTCAAGCTTCATCCACACGCCGTTTGGTACTACAGCAGCGAGGAACGTCGAGCTGAGCTTGATAGGCTCCTGTTGCGGGAAGAGAAATATTTATCAGTTGTTTTTCAGTAATAGTTCTAGACTGTGCGCATGAAGATGGCAAGAAACAATGGACATCGCCTCGCCGAGTGGGACTCAGAGAAAGCTTTTCTAATCTAAGACAAAAAGACTAAAACACAAGATACAAACACTAACTGCAAACACTAATACATAAAGACAAACCATAGCTCTCTTTTTGGAAAGAGCTTCAATGTTAGAAAGGCCGAATTTTAAATTCTATCCCAGAACACAGCAGGAAAGAAATGAGGCGGTAGTCGCTAAGGTTGCAGGCGATGCTGCTGCTGGCTGTTTATTTATTATTATTATTATTATTTCCCTTATAAAAATGGTCTATAGACATTCTATAAACTTCTTATTGACTCTATTGAGTTCCTATAGATATTTATTTTTGTCTATTCATAGTCTATAGACCGTCTATAGACAAAAGTCTACTAAAAGTGTATGGTCATAAATCTATAGATTGTCTAGCAAAGCGGAAAGTTGGGCAAGTTGGATAACGTTCATGATGTAAAAAATAGCGCACAGGGAACACACGGGACGGAAAGTAAACGACGCAGACAAGCGCTAACTCGCAACTGAGGTTTATTGCTGACGCGCGCAATATAAGGTAGTCACTTTAAAAACATAAAACAAAAACAACCACAAACAGTCCCTCCTGGAAAGACCAAGTCAGAGGAAAAAATTGAAATTGAAGCATCAGGCGCCACTCATCGCTGTGGAAGATCAGTTAAAAAACCATTATCAAAAAAGGAATTCAATGCAACGCTGAGGCTAAAAAATCGATTTCACAGTCTGCCAAGTTAACAGAGGGCTCACTGATACACGGATTCCGACATTTCCTAATATGGTATGCCTCCATTATCTCGCGTACACGCTGATCTCGATGTCTGAAAAGTATGACAGTACTAGAAAAAATCGGTTTACAAGTTTTCCCCTTCTGCTCTTCTTTTTTGCTACATTCCCGGCAATGCTCAGGAAGATTGCCATAATGATCTTTTAGGGAGTTACGGTGTTCACCAAGCCTAACGTTGAGGCATCGCCCCGTTTGTCCTACATAGACAGCTCCGCAGGACAACGGTAGTTTGTACACTACACCCAAGCTGCAGGGAACAAACGGGGCGCGGTGCCTAACGGTGCATCCGCGCTTTTTTCGCTTATCTCCAACACCTTCTTGCCTGTTCCGTATCTGAGAGCATAAACTGCTCAGCTTGCTTGGCCCGGAAAAAACCACCTGGACGCCGTAGCGGCTCCCTACCTTCTTTAACCCATGTGCCATTCTATGCACGTAGGGCACCACGCCGACTTTTTGCCGCTCCCTTCCAACGTCTTGGGATTTTTGTGCACTTTTAATCCAGCGCACTAGTTTGCCGCACGTCATCGAGATGACATGCATGGGATACCCTGATTCCTTGAGCCTGTTCACCTGTGCAGAGACGCTCTTTTGGAAGGAGTGAATGCACGATTTGGTGATGGCTGCCTTAATGCAGGACGTCGCGATACCATTCTTCACGATTTTTGAGTGTCCCGAAGCAAAATTAAGAAGGGCCTTGGCAGAACGGGGGCTGTAAGTCCAGCAAATGTGATCCTTGCACATGGACAACGACAAGTCTAAGAACTGTAGCACCCCTTCTTTGGGTGACTCAACGGTGAAATTCAAACCTGAGCTGCATTCTTTAAAAACGTTCAAAATGACAGGTATGCTATGAGTTAGATCACACTGATATGAAAACACTAGGTAGTCGTCAACATATCTGCAAATTTTTTTAACCAAACCTGGTGATTTAAGTTCAATGTTTCGGTCCACCTGTGCGAGGAAAATGTTACTAAGAATGGGGGCTACGCACGAACCGATGCAAACCCCTGTACGTTGAATGTAGCAAAAAAGAAGAGCAGAAGGGGAAAACTTGTAAACCGATTTTTTCTAGTACTGTCATACTTTTCAGACATCGAGATCAGCGTGTACGCGAGATAATGGAGGCATACCATATTAGGAAATGTCGGAATCCGTGTATCAGTGAGCCCTCTGTTAACTTGGCAGACTGTGAAATCGATTTTTTAGCCTCAGCGTTGCATTGAATTCCTTTTTTGATAATGGTTTTTTAACTGATCTTCCACAGCGATGAGTGGCGCCTGATGCTTCAATTTCAATTTTTTCCTCTGACTTGGTCTTTCCAGGAGGGACTGTTTGTGGTTGTTTTTGTTTTATGTTTTTAAAGTGACTACCTTATATTGCGCGCGTCAGCAATAAACCTCAGTTGCGAGTTAGCGCTTGTCTGCGTCGTTTACTTTCCGTCCCGTGTGTTCCCTGTGCGCTATTTTTTACATCATATAGATTGTCTGTAGCCTGTCTATGGTATTTGTATTGCCTATAGACTTTATAGAAATATGTCTACCAAGACTCCATAGACTGTCTAAAACTTCTTTTGTAAGGGTTCCGTTTTATTGTTTCCGTCTGCGTGTAATAGAGTTCTATCAGGTTATATATTTGAATAACCTGGCCTTGGCTCGCACTCAGAAGAAAAAAAAAACCGGGGTCTGTTCAAGTGGCCAATGGCTTCCAGCCAAACAAATTCGACAACCCGCTGCACCATGACGCTCGACACCAAAAGTCCTCCATGCCAGTTCGTGACGTGTCGGAGACACCACCCGCTGATGTGATCCTATACGATTGGTTCCTGAAGAAGGCTATTTCTGACAGCACTGCCATGCAGTCTAAACTAAAAGGTGTAAAAATAAATTAGGCTGAAAGGGTGTGCCCTAGAGGACAGAATATGATGTTTCGGTCTCAAGCTAGCCTGTATGATTTTTCAGGGGCGGCAATCCATCTAACCCGCGCGGGGAAAACTGGCTAATCACATCGAGCGCTGTCCTGCGAAGAAGCCTTGGAAATATTTCACGGCGCGAGCTGTTTTCACGGCCTCTTTATGTCGCGTGCAAGCATTCCTGCAATGGGTATAGCGGGCGCTCTGAGTTCTCTGCTTTCATAGCGCAGTTAGGCTACCGTGGTCACTATACTGCGCGCTAGTTAGGCGCCCCCGTCAAGATGACCTCAAATATGTTTAAAGAAAGAGCCAATTTACCACGTGAGTAGCCTCATTTTCTCCGCCGAAGGATGCGCTGCTATGTGGTTGGGTAAGGATGTTCTGCATCGCGAGCCAGAGCGGAAGACGAAACATTTAGCCAGCGCCGACTCGGGTCAACGTGGCGCAGAACTGGTGCGGAACCGCCGCGCTGCACATGCTCATCTACGCACAGCAAGGACAGCTTACCAGCTACCACTTAATTTGCGCATTAAGATAGAAACGTAAGCGTCACTTTAATGCGGCAGTATTGTAGCACGCTTTCGTCGATGTCGTCTTCCAATGGTGTCTGGAGTTTTACATCCCCTGAGCCCCTAAAGGCAAGCGGAGCTACTCCCTCCGATACAGTCACCTCGACAAGCAAAAATTTGATGCTCTTTCACCATGTTGAAAATCATCATCATCATCAGCCTGACAACGCCCTCTGCAGGGCAAAAGCCTCTCCAACGTTTCTCAAATTATACCTCTCCTTTGCCAGCTGCGGCCTCCATATCCCCGCAAACCTCTTAATGTCATCCGCCTACCTGATCTTCTGCCGTCCCCTCCTACGCTTGCCTTCTTTTGGAATCTATTGCGTTACTCTTAAGGACCACCGGCTTTTACGTGCCCTGCCCAAGCCAATATACTCCTCTTGATTTCGACTGGGATGTCATTAACACTCGTTTCTTCTTTCACCCACTCTGCTCGCTTCCGGTCTCTCATTGCTACACGTGTAATTTTTCTTTCCATAGCTCGCTGCGTTGTCTCACTTTAAGATGAACCCTTTTCGCAAGCCTAAACGTCTCTGCGCCATAGGTGGGTACTGGTAAGATAGAGCTCCTGTATACTTTTCTCTTGAGGAATCTGGGCAAACTGCCCTGCCGTTCACGACCTGAGATAACCTGCCATATGCGCTCCACCCTATCCTTATTCTTCTTGTAATTTTCCTCTCATAATCTCGATCAGCGGTCACTACCTGCTCTAAGTAGACTTATTCGCTCACCATGTCCAGTAGCTCGCTACCAATTTTGAACTGCTGTTCCCTCGCGAGACTTTTGAACATCCCTTCGGTTTTCTGCACGCTAATTTTTAGACCCACCGTTCTGCTCTGCGTGTCTAACTCATTCTTCATGCTTTGCAGTTCATCTCCCGAGTGACTTAACAGGGCAGTGTCATCAGGGAATTGCATGTTACTTAGGTACTCTCTGTTAACTCTTATCCCGAACTGTTGCCAATCTAGGCCTCGAAATACCTCCTGTAAACCATCCGTACGTTTCAATAAAATCATTTTGTAGTAGGCGGCCGCACCTGCCGCTTTTAAACCTACCGTGCTTGTGTATTTCGCACTTTCAACTCAACATGAACGGCCCCCAATTTGCCGAAACGAGATTCTGGTTCGTACATTACTGCCTTTACGCCCTTTTGTTCTTTTTTTTTTCTGCCGCTGTGTATCTGCGAACCGAAAACGTACTCCGACGGACTTAGCCCTTTTTCTTGCCTCTTAATCTGGTAATTATTCGCAATAATTCTGTAATGTTGCTTAAAGGATTTAGTTTCTTATTCATTTGTTGCTTATATGGCCGTAGACATATAGTGACGCTTTCAGATATTTGTTTCGCCATTAGGCTAGCATCAGCACTTTCGCGTACAGTGTGAATTCATGCTGGGCATTAATGCCATGATGCACTCGAAGTTATACGCACCTTGTGATTCTCTTCGTCAACGGACATCTTATAGTTTGCCAGGAATTTTGAAAGCATTAATTTAGTTTCAAGAAGTGCGAAATTGCGACCCAGGCATTCTCTTGGACCTCTGCCGAAAGGCTGGAAGCTGGCGGGGTGGATGCGAGACCTGTTCTCCGAGCTGAACCTGCATGTGCACACACCGGGAAATGCAAGACTGGATATATTTTCAAGTTTCTTATGAGAGCCCTGCGATCAGGGAAAGTAAACCCTGACTTGCCGCATAAACAATTGTTACCTTAAAGGGACTGTAAACGACGCGTTATTACAAAGAGTTGCCTTGCCCTGAATGTAATTTCATAGGTGCTACCATCAAATATTGCGCAGTAGGGTTTCTGAAGCTCGATGATACAGGTCTCGTGAACCAGTTGTTTGGTTTGGTTTATTGGTGTTTAACGTCCCAAAGCGACTGAGGCTATGAGAGACGGCGTAGTGAAGGGCTCCGGAAATTTCGACCACCTGGGGTTCTTTAACGTGCACTGACATCGCACAGTACACGGGCCTCTAGAATTGCACCTTCAAGAAATTCAGCCGCCGCGGCCGGGATCGAACCCGCGTCTTTCGGGTCAGCAGCCGAGCGCCGTAACCACTGAGCCACCGCGGCGGGTGAACCAGTTGTCTCCTAAGCATAAGTGCTTAGTGCTAGTGTATTCATTATTCACCAAAAGGTGTGAAAGTTAATTTATCCGTTAGTGGTTCAAAAAGGCCTCAAACGGGCTGGTTAGAATGGCTGCATGAAGGTGCACTGGTTGGAAAAAGTGAGACTTCCGGAACGAGATCAAGTTTGTAAACTGCGATAAAGCACTGGTATACAAAATACAGTTGTTGTGTGACATGCTTTATGTAGCTCAAACTGTTCGCTGCCTCAACGAATGGCTTAGAGAACACAAGTACATCTCTGCATCCTTAGCAATACTCTCAGCTATTTGACGGCCCACTGCGCTAGATTAAAACAATCCGAACAGTGTGAGCAAAAAAAAATCATGCTCAAGTCGAACTACAAAGATGTGCACAGAACGACGGGAATCGTACTGCGTGCTGTAAGGCAGAGGGGGAAAGTATGTCAGTGCACCGCCTTTTTCATTTACCTAACAATTTGTTTCTTAATCTGTACATAGAAAAACGTTGGGCGCGTTTATCGGGGCTGTACTGAGATCGATTTGTCGTGTAGATAAAGCGCTGACACAGAAAACAGGTCGGACGAAACAAAGAAAGAGTCGTTGATTTTAGCGCACGTTTTTTTTAACAGCGCTTGCAGATTATACATAGAACACAGGAAGAGTAAAAAAAATCCTGAGAGGCACTTGAGACTTTTTACGTGTGAGAATGAGAAACCATTACTGTGACGCGTCGTAGGCAGTTCGCTGCACCGTCTGAGCCGTTTCCGGTGGCACGGTGTGCGACGCCACCCACACAGACGCCCGTGTGACACCACCCTGAACAGTGCACGACGCAGTGTTTCATCACACTTTGTATACGAATGTCTCGGAGGGCGTACAATTCAAGGTACATGTGTCGTTGGTTCGAATCCATGTCGCAAGCTAGCCCCCAACTTGACTAGAACACGTAAGCTACCTGCACGGAGATGTCGCATGACACCACTCGAAAGGCTAATCACAAAGTGAACAAGGGAGCGAAAGCTTGAGGTCTTCCCTCCTTCGTTCACTTGGTGATTATCAAGAACCATCTGCCCACCCTCGATTTAGCATCGACACCCGGAAGGCTCGAAGATTAAAGGTTGCGTCAGAATTTTGAAGTGATTGTCGGGAAAACTGGGGCCTCATGGAGGTTCACTATACAGGGTGTTTCACCTAAGACTTTCTGCAATTTTTAAAAATAAGCTATTTGAATTAGATGCGCGCTTTTCTGTCATAGCATTGTCAGTGGCGTAGTACATCATAATGCAGCTAAGACGTGCTAACTAGCAGGCTTGTTAACCAATATTTAATAGTTAACTTTTAAACTATTACCGTTGGGTTCCTTAATTATTGAGAGGCATGCAGCCCACCGTAAGTAATGTCCATATCAGTTTTTAGAATTTTGAGAACGCAATAATGCTCGGCGCTGTGGCCCAACAAATTTCGCCTACATCGCGCCAAAATACATGCGGTTTGAGAAGCTTGCAGGCAAAGCAACCTCTCCAGTGCACGTAACTCGTCGAAATAGCCAAAATTTGTTGGGTCACAGCGCCGAGGATAATCGCGTTCTCGAAATTCTAAAAACGGATATGGACATCACTTACGGTGGGCTACATGCCTCTCAATAATTAAGGAGCCCAACGGTAATAGTTTAAAAGTTAACTATTAAATATTGGTTAACAAGCCTGCTAGTTAGCACGTCTTAGCTGCATTATGATGTACTACACCACTGACAATGCTATGCCAGAAAAAGCGCGCATCTAATTCAAATAGCTTATTTTTAAAAATTGCAGAAAGTCTTAGGTGAAACACCCTGTATATACCAGGCGAGTATATATAGACGAACTACATGTCATATGATGCATATGAGATATGAATCATATCATCATATGATGATCATATGGTGATGCTCGTATGATCATCATGTGTTGATGATCATATGATGCAGTGGTGCTCGGCTTGCTGTGGGCGTCATACGGCCGCTTGATGACGTCACCGTGTTTTTTACCATCAGTGGAAGTTTCTGCACCGTCTGCTAATACACGCATACAAACGGCACCGATTTTATCGTAATAGGACTAGTAGTGGTTTATCAATAAAATGAAAGGCCATAAATATACATAGGAGTCGCGTCGACATCATCTCAACGTCTTTCGCGTGTTGAAGAAAATCAGATCATTTCAGGTACTGCCACAGTTAGAGTGCTAACACCGTCTTCACTGATCTTCATAATTTGAAATTTCTCGTTTATCTCTCTTGATAACTTGCGTTCTCTTTGTTCGGCACGCCTGTCTCAGTAAATATAGGTTGACAGAGGCAAGCTCGTCATTGCATCCAAAGATGTGTTGACATGGTATACAAGACACACTGATTCTTCCTTAACATATCCTTTAGACCAAGAGGTAAATGGTCCCGAGTATCTTGCGCATTAAGAACATTAAGAACGCTACAATAGGAGATGTTTTGGAAAAATAAGCAACGCCAAAGTGCAAGAAACAGTTCCCAGCAGGCGAAACAAGATCGCTATAATAAAAAAAAATTATGGGGGCACCTAAACAATTCCTATCATGCGTAAAGGCGAGAGCATTACTTGTCGCTGAGTGTGTATCTGAGCTGTTCGGGGCTTGGGGGCTGAAGTTTTTTTCCGCTGCATTGCGATGGTCTCGTACTTTCTCGGCTCTGAACTGCAGCCTCCGGCCATGCTTTGCTGTCTCGCTGGATGATGTAGACGCGAGCAGTTCAACTGCAGACAATTCAGACTCCATAATACGCGTTTACGTGAATACGACAGTGGTGCATCGTGTTCCCAACGCATCCCTTGGAGACGACCCGCCAGTGTTTACATATACCACATCAAACCTTTCGGAACGGTGACCTATCCACTAATGCACTCGAGGGAGGGGTCCAGTCGCCCCCATCATGAGCGCAGTCTGCTTCGTTATCCAGGTGGAGGGTTATCGTATAGCCACCGTAGGAAAGAGGAAGGGCGCCTCCAAACCTTTCTGCATGCAGCACGCAAGTCGACTTGGCTTTTATCGACCTACCCTTCATTGTCGAATTAACATGACGGCCATTCATTAGCCGCGGTTACAGGGCAGCTACAGGGTCTCAGCTGCCGCTGCTATAAAGCACTGTTTAAAGCGGAGCCCGTCCAGGTTTTCCCATTGGTGGCGCCGCCTTGTGCTGCAGCTGGGAGTTAGGACGCTTCGGTTTGTCCCCTTTCGCTTCCACAGTCTGCGGTCTCCGGTTTCTAGGCCGTCTCGTGCAGACAGAGGCTCCTGCGAACTACGTCCGCTATGTACAGAAACGCCACTTTGCGCTTACAAGTGCTTCCCATTTTGGTCATGCGGAGAAACTGACATTCTTCATTGCGGCGTTTATGGGCTACCGCAAGTTTCGACTTAATATTTTGTCCGCTCGTTTCGCTGCGACGCGTTTACGGCTTTACATGCATTTCTGGAAGGCGCATCCACTTCGGTGCGACTCCGCTACAACCCCGTAGTGAAGTGAGCGAACGACGCGAGGAAAACCGGTCTCACTGAGACTTTGTCGGCGTTATGGAAACCTTGCTATTCACGTAAACGACGCTATAGAGCCGCCGTCTCCCTCTCCGAAAGCTCAACGCTAGCTGACATTGGCGGCGGAAACTTTTCCTTTTGTGTAATCTCTAACTGCAGACTCTTCCTCCTGCTTCCTTCTCCATGCTGACAAGTTTAAGCTTTTTGTTCTCCCCTAAAAGCAGCTGTGGCCGCGAGCTTCTTTTCTCTTTGTGTAACGTTGTGCTTCTACAAAGTGGAAGAGGAGAGTCGCATTCCCCAGCGCGAGGAGGAGTGTTTAATGGGCGGCGGCTGCGACTTTTGTGATTGCCTATTGGTCCAAGAGGCTGCCGCGCGAGACTGCCACGGCTTCCCGATGACAACAGGAGGGGGGGGGGGGGGGGAGGGGAGGAGGGTTCGCACGACTCGAGTAATGTTCTCAAAATAAAGGCTTGAATGCACGACCTGTGTGTATCGGTAGCTAAGTCATCGTCCCGGAAGCCACGGGACATGCGCACACAGTCGGCTTCTGGGGAGAGGAGGTCGCCCTTCTTTCCAGTGGTGGCTATAAAACCAGCGCGCAATAAAGCACGAAGGCTCCTTTGCCCTGCAACCGTGTTGTCATGTTCTATCGACTGTGACAGCCGATACATGGTGTCAGAAGTGGGATGCCACCGACCAACAAGATGGAATTCCTAAAGCCACCGGAGCCGCTGCGTGTGACAGGGGACATCAGCAAGCACTGGGAGCTCTTTAAACAGAAGTTTGAGCTCTTCTTAACTGCATCGGAGCCAACCGAAAAACCTCGACCAGAGTCTGCGAAGGCCGCGCTGCTCTTGAGCATCGCAGGTGAGGAAGGCATCGCAATCTACAACACGTTTACCTTTGCGGATGGCGAGAACAAGCTCGACTATGCGACGGTGGTGAAAAAGTTTGAAGAATACTGTGCTGCCCAACGGAACGAAGTCCACGAGCGGTATATCTTCAGGAAACGGATGCAAGATTCCGGTGAGCCCTTTGAACATTTTTTGCGTGATTTGAAGACTCAAGCCCATTCATGCAATTTCGGCTCATTGACGGAGTCAATGATTAGAGACCAAATAGTTTTTGGCACCAGTGATAGCAAAGTACAAGAGAAGTTGCTCGCAGACAGCCAGCTCACCCTCAAAAAAGCAGAAGGAATCTGCAAAGCCGCTGAGAGCGCAGCTGAACACCAAAAGATATGGAATGAGCGCCAGCAGCAAACGGTGGACTTGGTGCGAAAGGAAAGCCCGTTTTTGGGTAAAGCGCAATCAAAGCAATTCAAGTGCAGAAAATGCGGCCGAACTCATGCGCCGCGAAGCTGCCCAGCGTTCGTACGTACATGCAGAAAGTGTCAAGCAAGGAACCATTTCGCGGTCTCCTGCAAGGCAAATAATCAGGTGGACGCACTGCAAGAATCCGAAGAAGACTTTAACGTACTCGACGTGTCGGTTAGCAGCGTCAGCAGTCGACGTGAATGGACCGTTGAAGTATGCATGAACAGTTTGCTGGTGAAGTTGAAAGTGGACACGGGATCCCAAGCTAACCTGTTGCCCTTCGGTCTTTACAGGAAGATGAATCCCAAGCCATCATTAATGCCGAGTAGTGTGATCCTGAGATCGTATGGCGGCGGCATTATCAAACATATGGGTGTCCTCAGAACTCAAGTGGAGCTGAATAACCGAAAGAGCGTTTGCAACTTTTTTGTAGTGCGCAAAGGAAATCAAGCAATCCTTGGTCTTGAAGCAAGCGAAGAACTGGGTCTTCTGCCGCGGGAAGTTCACAACGTAACAGTGAACAGTTCTGATAAAGTCATTCACGATTACCAACACCTGTTCAGCGGCACAGGCTGTGTTCGACGCGAATACCGCATGGCCCTGAGCGAAGGCGCCACACCTGTTGTCCAAACAGCGAGACGGGTACCTCTGGCTCTGCGAGAACCGCTTCGGCTAGAACTTGAACGCATGGAAAAGGCTGGGATCATCACAAAAGTCACAGAAGCCACAGACTGGGTGAGTCCTCTCGTTATCGTTCGCAAAAAAGACGGCAATATCCGAGTGTGCATGGACCCTAGAAAGATAAACGAATGCATTAAGCGAGAACACTACGAAATGCCAAGGCGAGAAGATATAGAATCCGAGCTAGCGGGCGCAACAGTGTTCTCCAGACTTGACGCAAACTCGGGGTTCCATCAGATCCCATTGCACGAAGAAACCTCCAGGATTTGTACTTTTGCAACACCGTTCGGTCGATATCGTTTTTTACGGATGCCTTTCGGTATTTCGTCGGCATCTGAAGTGTTTCAGAAAACACTAAATGAAGTTTTTGAATCTCTTCCCGGCGTGAAAGTGTACGTCGACGACATACTAGTCTGGGGCACTTCCCGGCAGGAGCACGACGTACGCCTTCGGTCAGCTCTGCAAGCAGCTGAGCAGGCCGGTCTCGCATTTAATCGTGAGAAGTGCACAGTTGGCGTTCAAGAAATTGAGTTCTTGGGCGACGTTATCAGTGCAGAAGGTATAAAACCGAGCCCTTCACTAGTGAAAAGTATGTTGGAAATGCCCGCCCCCTCTGACAAATCGGGAGTTCTGCGAATGCTGGGGGTCGCAAACTACTTTGCAAAATTTTTACCCACGCTGGCGGAAAGAACGACTCTTCTCAGGAGCCTAATCAGACAAGATGCAGTTTTTGAATGGACAGATAACCATGCGAGTGAATGGAAACTGCTATGCCATAGCATGAGCCAACAACCGCTCCTGTCAATGTTTGACCCCAAAAAACCAACAAAAGTGTCCTGTGATGCATCACAGAATGGGATTGCTGCAGCTTTAATGCAGTGTCATAGCGATTCCTGGAAACCCGTGGCTTATGCTTCCAAAGTGCTCACTGACGCGCAGCAGCGGTACTCTCAAATAGAGAAGGCAGCACTGGCTATCGTATACGGGTGCGAAAAGTTTCACCACTTCCTCTACGGCCGGCAGGTTATTGTGGAAACAGACCACCGCCCATTAGTTGCCATCCACAAAAAAGCAGTTGGCGATATGCCGCCAAGGCTGCAGCGGTTTTTTCTTAGGCTGATGCGTTATGAGATCACAATATTCTTCGTTCCAGGAAAAAAACTTCTGCTCGCCGACATGCTATCAAGGGCCCCCGCCGAGGACGATAAGAGCATCCAGAGCGATGACGTGGAAGTTCATGCCGTAAGTGTGGTTTGCTCACTTGTCAGCGACGACACGTGGAAGCGACTGGCCGTAGAGACGAGGAACGATCCTTATCTGAGCTCCGTTCTAAAATGCCTAAGTAATGGTATTCCTATCGAAGGGCCGCTGAAGTCAAGCGAGGGCGAACTGTCCGAAGTTAGAGGCGTCCTGCTAAAAGGCTGCAAGGTTATAATACCAACTACTTTACAACGGGAAATGTTAGAAAAAATACATCATGGTCATATGGGCATTAATAAGAACAAACTCAGGGCACGGCGTCTAGTTTTCTGGCCTGGAATGAACTCGGACATTGAGGCGTTTGTGAAGAAGTGTAGCGTATGTATGCAGTACGCCTACAGCCAACCAAGAGAGCCATTGAAAATGCGTCCTGTGCCTGAAAAGCCCTGGTACCGAGTGGGCATCGACATCTTCCAGTATGGTAGGAAATCCTACTTGTGTTTATACGATGCGTTGTCAAACTTCCCCGAAGTAGAACTGCTTAACGACTTGTCAGCGAGGAGCGTCATAGAGTCAACTAGCTCCATTTTTGCACGATACGGCATACCAATGGAGGTATGCACAGACAATGGTCCGCAGTTCGCATGTAACGACTTCGCTGCCTTTGCAAAGCGATATGATTTCAAACACACCACCTCGAGTCCACGATTCCCTCAATCAAATGGTCTCGCGGAGAAGGGTGTGCAAATTGTAAAGCGCATCCTAAAGAAAACCACCGAACTTAAACAAGATTTTTGGTTGGGACTTCTTGCTTACAGGACCACACCTTTAGAGTGCGGTCGAACCCCTGCAGAGATCCTCCAAGGCCGCGAGCTTCGCACCACATTGCCGGACTTGCGCTGTAGTGCCAACTACCAGGTGTACAAGCATCGCCAGACCGAAAGCCTCAAGCGGCCGTTGGCTCCACTGCAGAAAGGTGACGTCGTTCGGGTGAGGCAGAACACGTGGTCACCGAAAGCTCGGATCTTGCGTCAGTCCAGGTTTCCCAGGTCGTACGACGTACTCACCGAAGGTGGAAGAGTTCTGCGACGCAACCGGCGGCACCTGCTACCGACCAGTGAACCCTTTGAGCGGGAGCTGCCGGACTTCGTCGACGACGAAAACAGCTCGGACAATTCGGCAACCTCGGCCCGCACTGGTCCACCGCAGTCGCGTACTATCATGCCACAGCTCGGCACAGCGCCTCCAACGCAGGATCCCCCGCGCACTGCCTCGCCAGCACCAGCACTAAGGAGATCAACAAGACAAATAGCACCACCTCGGCGGCTCTCGTACAACAAGGACTTTGTACAGGTGCCCTAAATTTCCAATGCAAGTGAAGTCAACAAGGCGTCTGTGCGAGGGCCATACACCATTCAGATTTGTTTGTAACAGAGTTTTCTTCTCTTTTCTCTTTTCCTCTTCTTTCTTTTTTTTCCAAACGAAGGAGGATGTATCGGTAGCTAAGTCATCGTCCCGGAAGCCACGGGACATGCGCACACAGTCGGCTTCTGGGGAGAGGAGGTCGCCCTTCTTTCCAGTGGTGGCTATAAAACCAGCGCGCAATAAAGCACGAAGGCTCCTTTGCCCTGCAACCGTGTTGTCATGTTCTATCGACTGTGACAGCCGATACACTGTGGCAGCATTGCAAGCGGTTCAACACCCTAAGTGAGAAGATTATGGAGGAACTGGCAAGCAACAGCTCTTATAATTAAAATGTTATGTATGCACTAGCCTTCGCAGCAACCATACCGGTTGTGGAAATGGCGCTGTGCGCTTCTTAATCCTTCAGTTACAGCCTGCCTTTGCTTTCTAAGATGCAGGCTGAATTCCAACGAGAGAAATAAAAGATGAGCGTATTCTCATACGCATGAACGAGCCACGAGAAAAAATTTGCAACGGTTAAACTCTGTTTAAGCTAGTTAGTAGAGGATTAACTCTGTCGTTGTGTTCTGTTCCGGTTCTAGTTGAATTAAAATAATGAACTGTAATTAATTCGGGCCACCAACAAGTACAGTGCATTCACACCTGACATAAGCTTTCCCAGGTATATGGCTCGATACTATAGCTCACAGTTTGGTTTTCTTGCAATTAAATAACTCTAATTAATTCGAGTCCCTAACTAGCAGAATACACTTACACTTAATTTAAGCCTTCCAACAGTTGGTGACTCGGTGCTGTAGCAGAAGTTTCGGTTTTAATTGTAAATAATTAATTAACGCTAATTGCTCCTGGTCGCTAACTAGCCCCGTGCATTTACACGTGATCTAAGCTTTTCAGTGGTATAGGTTATAGGGCAAAGTTTGCTGTTCATTTTTATTATCTAATTCACGCTAATTAATCACAACCTACTCATTAATCAATATAAGTGAACAATTAACCATTGGTCCGAACTCAAGTTCCAAACTCATGGTTGATTATATGACATATGCTATGCCTAGACACATTTCTAGGCAGTAGCGAAATGAATAAATACCGCTTTGACCTTGTATGATCTTGAAGGTGAAAGTGCCGGCACGAGACATGTGTTTTCCGAAGTTGCATCCCGGTGAGGTTAACTGGCGCCCTAAAGAAACAATGATCCTCACTGCAGTTTAAACTTATGCTTCTTCGGAGAGAGAATCAACCCGAAACCTTGTCATAGCATGCCGAAAAATTTATGCCTTAACAAGTTACACAAAGTTCGCCAAAGTAGCACAAATTCGCCTAATGTTCACGCGAAGTGATTGTTTTTTCAACACCTCGAAGAAAACAGAGCTCTAACGCAGAGAAGATGTATTGATAGACGTTTATAATTAGGTGCAGCCCACGACACAAGAAGTAAAGAAAACTGCCTTTGTTAGCGCTACACTTTGTATTTGGTACTTTTGAAAAAGGTCCGCGTCTCGCCTTATCTTTCCTAAACTTATTAACCTGTTTGGCAGCGTTCATTTCCTCTCCGCATGGCAAGGCTACTTGCTTACCCAAAGCTTTTAGAAACGTTGTTTATGCCCCGTATCATGAATAATTAAGTATAATGCGTAATTAAGTAGGAAGCCGAGGAACTCAATACAAATACCTCGAAGCACCGCAAGCATGCCGAGCGCCTGCTGGGCAAGAAAACAGCGTCTAGCTATATATTGGGCAAACTTGAAATTGAACACTTGGTATATGTATTGTCAGAGTTTCGTTAGTTATCACTTCGTAACTTTTTGGTTTTGACTGAATCGCTACTTTTAAGAGGAAAATGTTTACCATTTGATCATAGGCTTTAGGTCTCCGGAATGATCCATTTCTATTCGCAGAGAATGCTGAGAACTAAGAACGGCTCACCTGAGATAATTTCTTGGTCGTGAAAGCCGGACTCAACACTGCTCGCATTTCGCGCCATCGGATGACAGGAGCGGTGACGATGAGTTTCTTGTGAAAGTCTGGCACGGCCTGAATCTCGATGACACTCTGGACAGGAAGATGGCATATCGGGCTATTTGGTCATGTGAAGTTCAGGAACGACACGAACACTTGTTAACCTCTTTCTCTACCATGTCGTTCCTGTACTTCAGGACATGAGGTTCTGTAAGAAAATGGATGACTATCAAATGTTCATTACGCTGCAGAATTGTCGGAGAGGCTGCAAGGGCGCTTAGTCTCAGAGCCACCTCCGCCTTGGTATAAGCTAAGCAAACATATTTTGTGCTGACTGCTTGTACATATATTCTTTTGCACTTTGCCTTTGGCCCGTATCACCTTCAACAGTAATACCAGTGACATAAAACGCTACTTAACTAAGTCTTGACGTAACGTCAGAGGAGGTTACACTTGTACTCGTGACGAATATCGAAAATAAAATCGTGTGAAAACAGCACGCGAGGTCCTCAACACCTGTCTCCTGCGCACTGAAGGCCCTGAGGAAACCCAGCAATGCAAGAATATTTAGGATTAGAATGTAGCACATACATCTCATAAAGCTTGATCTAGCTATGGAGGATTTATAATGCTTGAGCACATTCGTTCTACCGCTATTATCAAATGGGTGAGTCGCTTAGGGGGCATGTAGGAAGTAGTGCAGGGCTGAATTGGTGGATGGCACTTATTCTCACATTTTAAGGCGAGAGTCTTTAATGGCTCATACTGTGGTCCTTTAACAAAGCGTGTCACACGTGTTTAACTCGAGAACTAAAAACATAGAAGAAAACCAATTGTTGTTTGGGATAAAGGAGGAAAAAATTAACCTAGAAGCCACGTTTGATGATTGTAGATTAACTAGTTTATTAATTATAGGCAAAATGTCGAAATTGTGTCGAAATAGCGCAGACGTCGATATAGCCACGAGAACTGTGTGACGTCACATCCACCGTAAGTCCTCACGGCATAGTGAAAATTGTCACAGAATGGTCGGAAAAACGTCAATTTTGCGTCAAATTAGATGGAAAAATATCTAACTAAGCGTAATTAACAATTAAGATCCCCGAAAGATGTATAATTTGGGTAGCGATATAGCCACGGGAACGGTGTGACGTCACATCCACCGGAAGTCGTTACGGCATAGCGCCTTCGGCTACCGCCTTTCAACACTTTAGTTGTCAAAGTGTCCTCGCAGTTTTTAAGACACATGGCAGAATTAACCAGCAATACCGAAAGTTTCATAGTTGCCTTTTGTGTTGTGAGTATGGAAGCCATCCTGCAGAGAATAACGCGGAGTCTGGTTAACATTCAATGTTTGTCACCGAACTAAATCAACATGGTCTCACCCCTCGTTCAGCAAAATTCTGGAAGTCCTCGATCTGCAATCTCTTCAAGAGTGTCAGGTCACTGATCAGTAAAAAAGGTACGGCACCACTGTAGAACCTGCATGGGATACAGCGCAAGGAAACAGCGCCTGAGTACGTTTCCCTCATGGTTACGGCAAGGAAAATTTACTCACAGTAATTCATGCCGCACTGTTGAAATGTTTCCAGGACATCAACATCAATAAGGTAGCATAGCAAGAAGCAGAGTTTGGGAAACCGCTGAGTCAGTTTCGCTAGCCCAGGACAGAAAAAAAACTCATAAGCTGTACGAATCTCTAACGAATAAACTAGTTAGTGGCCGTGACAAGTCTACTGCCGATGGTACCCGCTCACATTCTGGTCACTGTTCTTTTGCTGATAAATTTTGGCGAGAGATTTTATCCCTACGAACTTAAACTAACAGATCTGTTTCTTTTATACATTGATCCTTTCTATGTTAGGCTGCGTACGTAGAGAACACGACATCACTAAGAAAAAAGTTTCTTGCGCATGCACTTTGCGCACGGCAGCCTGGTTAGTTTTAGAATTGTTGGCATAGAACGAGCTTGAAATCACTTAGAAGGGCACCGCTCAATTTAGCACCAATATAGGGGGTCGATATATGACACGCTTGTTATATGCCGTTTTTGTTGCAAACGATTGTGTGTGATCAGCATCAAACGAGAAAATGCTAACATACGCGTTCCCTAAGTATTGCTTCATGGTGAAGCATGCACACGTCGCGAAGTGCTCACAGCTATCTATGTCGAGCACAGACGCCACACTACCAGAAAAGTGACGCAGGCCGCACGGAAAGTGTAAAGCGCTGCACTCGCCTACGATTGTATAATAAAACGATGGCTGAAGTTTATCAAACCATTCATGCTTGCGCTGACAGGTACTCTTAACAGCCGCTATGAATGAGGGATACACGCTTGTTCAAGGAACTTCCATTCCACACGGCGTTGTGCTCCTAGAAGCCGTATAATAGATAAAAAAAAAAATTCGGTAGACACTCTTAAGACTGTTTATGCGTGGCAATGCGAAAGCGTTAGTTTTTGCGCGGTCGAGTTTCTTTCATTCAACTCTTTTCTGCGAGTCTTCGTTGGCGCGGTTTGTTGTGCACAAAGACCGGCACGCGTTCTGACCTTCGAGCTGCATACAGTGCCGTAAGTAAAGGTCAAGCGCGTTGCAGGCTGAGCAGATGGAGCCACGTCTGGGCAGAACCACGGCAACAACCCTTCAAGACCAAGCCTGCTGCAGCGCAATAAAGTTAGGTAGAGACACAACTTTCTTTGCCACATGTGTCGGAAATTAAGGTAGGTGGGACCTGGGGGCCTTCAGGTGGAGGCGGTGTACTGGGCTCGTGAAATCAGTGCAATTTCAGTGGTCTTGTCAGGCTGGGTGAGAAGTTGGCCCCAGTATTGCGCACAGGGAGCTGGCAAGAGGGCCCATGGGGGCTGGAGAAGTGGGGGTGGCGGGAGGTGGGTATTTTCACATCTCCAGAAGATGTGCGCCTGAGTGGCGGGTTCACCGTGGCTGCAATTTGGGCATGTAGGGTCATATTCCCCGTTGTGGATTAGTGATAGCCCGGAGTGTGTAAGAATTGAGTGCGTCTGCATTCTGCGGAGAAGGGTGTGGGTCAAGGTCGCGGTGGGGATGAGGCAAAACGGCACCCCGTTTCTTTATGAAAATTGGTGACTTCCGCAAAAGTCTGGGGGGCTTCAGCGAGGATGTCTAGATCCGTAGGCCCGCCGCCCGGATTGTTAACCCTTGGACAAGTAGTTAGGGCCTTTAGGTTTGATAGTTACCCGCGTGAGCGTGTACCATATTGTCACGGCTCGTTCAAACGACGCGGGTCGTGGGGACGCTAGAGACCACAGGAGAGCAGGCGCCAGGGACAGTCCAAGCAGTCCAAGCGGTCGCGGCCGGGCTCACGAGCGATTTCCCACCGAGCCTCTTCCTCTTTGCCGGCGATCGGCTCCCCGCTGGTTGAAGATGACGTTAAGTGGAAAATAACACACATGACAATATTAGGTTAATTTTTCGGTCGGGACTGCAGCCGCGCAAGGATGCATGCGGCAGGGAGGTAGATGTAGTCTCCCGAGTAATTTAGGATTCCTCGTTTTGAGTTACTGTGGGCTGTGCGCGTACGCGGTCAGCGATGGCCAGCGCTATCGCTGTCTCTTGAGCTTCGGTGGGGGAGGGGGCGCACACCCTTGCGGCGGAGATGAGGGAAGATTGCTTCGTGGTAGCACAGACCACTAAGATTGTTTCATTTTGAATTGCCGCGTCCACGAATGTTGCGTCTTGGTAGGCGAGATAGAAATCACCCTGTGCTCGGGCTTGGTGGTGACGGGACGTATCGTGTCGGCCAGGAAGCATTCAGTTGGTAGTGGTTGGACAACGAGGCGGCTATGTACGCCTGTATGGAGGGGGATTGTGGCACGGGTATTTACCCGGCCCTTTACCTGGTCAAGAATGAGACGTCCGTGCTTGGTTCAGTAGAGGCAATTAATTTGGGCTGTTTTGCGGGAGTCTATAATTTCCGTAAAAGTGTTTTAAATGCCGTGTTGGAGGAGGTGTTTTGTGCTGGCGTATTGTGGTAACCCTAGGGCAACCTTTTACCCTGAGCGGGTGATGCTGTGTATCACGTCGTCGTCTTTTCGGCGAAGGTGATAGTAAATGCAGGAGTATACTATCCTGGTGATGAGAAATGCCTGTGATAGCCGGCAGAGGTCGTCCTCCTTCATGCCTCTATGGAGTGTGTATATGCGGCTGATAAGGCCGATTAAACGGTGAGCTGTGGTGTTGAGGCGCTGTAGTGCTTCTGCGTCATTTGTATTGTTCTGCACCAGCCTGCCCAGGACCCGTATGGTCTGGACGGAAGGTATGGGGTGCGTGTCGATGTGGAGCGTAATGAGCTCGCGTGCTTCGGGGGCGGGTCGGCGAACTCTGTTTTCACGGATGACAAGCAGTTTCGATTTTGTTGGAAAGCATGTCAGGCAATTCACCTATACGAAGGTGCGGACGGTGTGAATGACTCTCTGGAGAGAGCTCTGGATCTCTCCCCGTCTGAGCCAGAGTTGGTCAAGAGGGCGATATCGTCGGCGTATAGGGAGCGTTCTACGTGAGGTATGGCGTTCAAAAGTAGGGTGACGGGGGAGGGGGGGGTGGGAGAAGACCGCTCATGGTTACTTTAAAAAGCAAAGGGGAGCCTCTGGTGCCTAAGGTGACCTTGTTACTGCTTTGTTCTCGAATGTGGAGTTCTGCGGTGTGGTTGCATAGGAAGTCTGAGACATAACTATAGGTGCGAGTACCTACCTTCACCTCTCCGAGATTTCTCAAAATGGAGGCTTGTGATACGTTGTCAAACGCCTTGCTAACGCCGAGGCCGGTAATAGCCCGTGTCAGTTGACAGTTAGCGCTTGTGTGTGTGTTTCCTCTCTTTTTTGTCCGTGTCTTTGTTTGCGCTATAATATTTCTAATTCAATAATAGCCCGTGTGGCTAGGAAGGAGACTGGGGCCACCCGATCATAGTGAGTGAGAGCAGAACTTTATCTGTGTGGGTCTCAAGTCTGTTGAGGATGATGTGCTCCATGATCTTAATTAGGAAATATGTATGAGAGATGAGTTGGAGATTGCCCAGCTGAGGTTTTTTTGCCCGGTTTAGGAATGAAGGTCACTTTGGCATGCTTCCAGGTATCCGTAAGGCGGCCATCATGCCAGTGCTAATTGAAAAGTTACGTGAATGTCTCGATGGACTGGTCGTCGACGTTGCGGAGCATTTTGTTGGTTATATGATCATCAGCTGTGTATGCGGTGTTCTTGATGTGAATCATTGCAGCACGGAGTTAGGAAGTTGGGATGACTGTGTCCATGTCGGGGTAGGGAAGTTCTATGTAGGCCCAGGAGATGCTGATTTCGGTTTGGGTGTTAATGTACTTATTTCTGAGGGTGTCGAGCAGTTGCGCATTTGTACCCTTAAAGGCGAGTACTACTCGAGTGAGGTTCTTGTGGGATCTGGCTTTAGTGTGGTTCGCATCAAGGAGATGTTTAAAGAGAAACCATCAGTTTTTACAGCTTCGCTGTCTCTTCAGGTGGTCCCATGATTGATTCTATTGCTCGCGACTAAGCTCGGTGGCGTAAGCTTCGATTTCTCGCTCCAGGAGGGCGAGACGAAGCTGGAAAGAGTTGTGTTTGCGTCGGAGCCAGCGAGCATGAAGGCTACGCTGTGCATCCCAGATGTGGATGGGTTTGGCGTCAGGGCAGGGGTCATCCTCCACCTGTGTGGCCGCGGGGCTGGCATTTTGAGCGTCCTGAAGCAATGAGGCTCTCCAGGCATCCAGGTCTTTAATGGGAATGGGTGCGCGTTTAGTACGTACAGCTCCCATCAGACGTATACAGCCCAAGAGATTTGCTTCTAAGCTGCTTAGCGCGGCTCTCTACCACCTCAAGAAGTGTAAAGCTTGGTAGGATGTAGGACACGAAGCCATTGATCTTTCAGTAGATTACGATCACTGAAGACATATAACGAGGCACGCTGCAGGTCTCCCAAGCAAACCCCTCTGGGCTGTATACTTTTGACGGGGTTTTACGTATCTCAACGCGCCCTAGTATTTGTGCGTGAGTAATGGTTTGCGTTTTTTTTTAAAATTAATCACCACAGTGCAGGGAAGAATAAGCTACAATTATGAGTTTTTTCCGGCTCATGCGACATCTCCTGCACATATATTCTATTGTGTAGTGAAACTGAGTGGTGACCAAAAAGCTCCAGGTTTGACGTTTCCCTGCGTAAGGTATCGGGTAATTTTGCAAGAAGATCTTATGCCGTTATTTTATTCTTTTCGGACGTCCCAACCGCGCCACGATGGAAGGGCGGAAAGTGGGCGTTGAAGAAAAAAGAGAGAAAGTAGTGACGTAGAGGATGGCTGGCGAAAAATTACTGCCACCTGAGGATCTTTAACGTGCACGAACATCACAGGGCACACGGGCGCCTTTTCTGTTTGCCTTCACGGAAACGTGGCCCTACGGCTGGGTTCGAACCACGGTGTAAGAAATAGTTTAGGTGACGGAACGGCGCGAGCGAGCCGCTACGTAGAGAGGAGGTGGGAGCATTCTGCTTACACGGCGGGTCAACAGAGGGCGCTACTGAATGCTCCCCGGGTCTCCCGCTTTCGCCCTTCGCGCCGTTGGCTTGTTTTTGACTGCTTCGGCTTGTTCCTGCTTTCACGCGTGCGTTTTGTTAAATCTGACTCTCAGATCAACTTATTCTATGCGGCAATGCGATGGTGAAGTGCTTCGTGCCATTTTGTAGCAGCGGCTACAAATCGTGTAAGGAAAAGTACTCGCTTTTCAAGCCGCCCCAGGATGATGCAAGGCTCGAAGCGTGGCGGCGAGCAATACTTCGCAAGGACCGTGTACTACAAATAACGGATCGTGTTTGCGAGAGGCATTTTGCTCCCCACTTCATCCTGAAGACGTGGTCAGCTGAAATTGATGGCCACGTGATAATGTCCGGCAAGAGAAGAGCGGGCCTTACAAAAGACGCCATCCCATCTATCTTCGAAGGGGCGCCGAGCTACCTTTCAAAACGGATCAAGAGCCCTCGCAAGACAGCGAAGCGACTGTCTGGTCGCGCAGCTTCGTCTTCAGCCTCTCAAAAGAGCACCAGCGCAGTCGGATCAAGATTGCTCGCCGACACAACTCAACCTGTCTCTTCTTCCGATGAAAGCGACAACATTGCGAAGTCCTGCGAGGCCTCGCCGTTTGAAACACTTTTCAATGAAGTGGGCAGCATTTGCTTACCTCAGCATTCATGGGCAGCTCATCGCACCGACGTCGAAGGGGTGAGAGACATTGTGTATATTGACGCACAGGTAATACACAGGCAAAGGGACGGTTCTTCTGTAATTTTCAATAGGAAGACTCTGCATGTGAAGAGTGACCTCGTAGTTGAGGTGCATGTCTTTGGCAGGCTAATTGATTGTGCTGTTGTTTGTGTAAGTTCGTTTGCCACGTCGCCATCTGAGATCGAAGCCATGCTCAAAACTATTGATAGCCTTAACGTGTGCCGGGGAGGGCCGAGCTTGAAGGACTTCCCGAGTGTGCATCCGGAGTGTGC